>NC_072455.1:21042862-21147267 GCF_027596085.1 Anoplopoma fimbria | reverse complement strand
CGGCTGAAAACGTCCGTAAAAGAGAGCATGGAGTGGGGAAACAGTGGTGCCATCAGCCTGCCTCTCCATGCTGCTCCATCCGCGAGAAAATGACCGCGACCGCCGGCTGAAAACGTCCGTAAAAGAGAGAGCATGGAGTGGGGAAACAGTGGTGCCATCAGCCTGTCTCTCCATGCTGCTCCATCCGCGAGAAAATGACCGCGACCGCCGGCTGAAAACGTCCGTAAAAGAGAGCATGGAGTGGGGAAACAGTGGTGCCATCAGCCTGTCTCTCCATGCTGCTGCTCCATCCGCGAGAAAATGACCGCGACCGCCGGCTGAAAAAAAAGAGTGCATGAAGCGGCTAAACAGTGGTGCTATCAGCCTCTCCATGCTGCTCCATCCGCGTGGAAATGTTCAAAGTGTTTTAATACGGACAGCGGGTGGTGATTCGCAGGCGTGTCCATCGTCTCTTGTGCCACCTTGCCCGGTTTAAATCGTCGTGATCAGCATAGCGAAAATATGACAGAGTGTTTTACAACGGGTAAGGTTATTGTCAAAATGCATAGGAGGTTTGATAGCATCTTTGTCACACTTACCCGATGTGACCACTTTTGGTAGGGTATCACCAAGCCACCTCTCGCACGATTTCAGAAACCCAGTTTTCAAAAACATCGCGTCGCCCATAATGTTGCTCTACTCATTGTGTCTGGTCAATATCAATAAGCTTGTCAGTTGATGTAGGCTGTGTAATAGATGGCTGGCAATTTTTTGTCAACACGAATGCCTCCTGCACCTGGATGGGTGGATGCACCTTTTGCTAGACTGCCAAAAAAATCCATGCAGTTGCACAATCATTGCTTCATTTTTGAGCAAAACACCTACTATTTTAGCTGTATTATTTACATATACTGATAAATTCCTCAACAAATGTCCACTGAAATGAAGTTTTCCTCCTTTTTATTTTTGTGTTAAAGCACCTTTGTTTTCAGCTCCGGTGAGAGCAGAGTTCATATATTTGGTGTCACTGAGGCGGCCCGTGGCCATGGAGGCCAGCGGAGGGCTGTGAAGGGAGCGTGGTGCTGATAATGAGGTGTACAGCCACTCGGAGGAGTTGTGATATCTGCTATCAGCCCTCAGGGCAGGGAAACCAGACACCTTTTTATAGGCCCTAATCCCTCTTCCCATCCCCCCCCCCCTCACACCGCTGTTTGTGTGCAATGTCCCGGAGCTGTGTGTGTGCAAAGCGTGTGTGTTAACGCACATCCATATACACAGAGAGGGTCTCATGTTCACACAGGGCCTGCACCAGAGCGCAGTTGACCCACCCTGGTGTGTCGGTGGGACAGATGTGTGAAAAAATAGTTTAATTAGCTGTAGATTGACGCTTACAGTCTCCAAACCCAGCGAATGTTTGTATCATAATATCTTATTGTTATGATAAAAGTACATATTTAAGCATAAGACTATCATTTTCTGATGAATATCTGTGCAATATTGATCTGACTTTTCTTGTAATTAGAATAATCCCGTTTTTATATATAACTGAAATCGCATTTTAACACCAAACAAATGTGTATTTTTCCATTGTTGTAAAATCAATATATATTCTTGACAGAACACATAACAGATGAGGCAGATGGAGCCTTTTGCATCGGCTTAGTACCTTGTACCCTTTTTGAAAAAGTACAATTAATTCATTAAAAATCATAAATGTTACAGTAGGTAGCTGTTCATTCACCCATATTCAAGCCCAAAATACACATATTTGGTCGTGATTCAGAATGTGGTTAAATACTAATATGTGCTCTGTCTGAGGGCGTCTCCGTCTTTGTGCGATAGTATAATGTGTTTCAGGCCACATCCTCACACACACACACACACACACACACACACACACACACACACACACACACACACACACACACACACACACACACACACACACACACACACACTGCCTGTTGACCTCAGAGGTCACACCCTAACCCCTCGACCTTGAGCAGATGAATGTCGGCGTCTGTGGGTTGTGTTTCGGTTCCCCTGGGAAGCACACGGCCTACAGAAGATAGGTGTGTGTTTGGCTATCTGAAATGTAGACAAAACATGAAAGTGCTTGGCCAAAGGTGTCGACGTTTCTTTTTTTTTTTTTTTTTTTTTTTTTTTAAGGAGGGGAAAAATCGTCTGTTTATCTGATGAAACATATTTCAGTAGATCCCAATGAGCTCAGTATTAGTTTACGAGGAAAATATCAAGTGTTTGATTCATGTCTGCTTGGTTTATTGCATATATTGTCATCACTATCTAACCAGCATTTCCTTTTAATCTCTTTCACATATTTTTTCATCTAATATGGAGACCATATACTGTCGCTGCTAAGGAACAACAACATTTAGTAAACAGGTTTACGGTATTACTAACGCCCAGTGTGTTCATTAGAAGTCACATATTTTTGAGCAACACAGAAAAGCCCGGTCACATGCACATTTTGAATAAGAGCATTTTTAGCAGTAAACACCTTCATTTGCTGCAAAATAGTCTCACCGTTGATCAGAATCATTTTAATCCACTTTACATACATATCGCTTGTGAATTTGAGGTAAGAACATGCAGCGGTATCCATACGCACCAACTGGAAGGACTTTTCATGAACTTTGCCTCCAAAACTGCCGCTAGTTTCTCTGTCTTAAGTAGTCAGCGGTGTTGCAGTGCATCAACAAATAGTTTCCTGTGTAATGTCAAAGCAAGTTCCCACGAAGAGGAGGGTGTTTTGTATGGGGTTCAGTGTTAAGTGTAGCATCTATGGGTAGATGAGTTGAAGGATTTATGCTCCTCCGTCAGGATGCAACGCCCCGGCGCTCCATAGCTTTACAGATTTACAGTTATTTAACGCACCTCCTCAAAAATATATAAACATGTTGGGGCTATGGGGGCGTATGACAAGAAGAAATGTGATCATTTTATTTTGCTTCTGGTACTTGGTGTTGATGGTGAAGAATGGCGGAGGTTGAAAAGCACAAAAATCTTATTTTTTGTTTTGTTTTGCAGAACAAATTTTTAAATGTTATCGAGCACCTTCCATCGATGTAAGACGCTAACAACTTTACCTCTGGTCTAAAAGTATTGCACTGCATGGCTCAATAATGTACAGCTCCGACTATAGATATATATATATATATATATATATATATATATATATATACTTAAAGCAGCTTCTTAACCTGATTTCTGGCCAACATCAATCGATATGAAATAAAACGTACCTGACCTGCAGAACATTGCTTCTCAAAAGCTGATATTGCCTTATGACATTAATCTGGCCGTATTTGTTGCATTACCAACACATTGAAAAGTTTTCGCGGCACTTAAAAAACGTAACTTTGCTCTTGTTTGATTTATTAGAAATGTATCAAATACACGCCTGAGCAACAACCGCATGTGTATCCGTGCACTTGTGTGTTCAGAAGTCTTGCTGAGGAAATGTCAGGGTGTGTATTTCGGTCTCTTCCGAGCCCTTCAGGTGTTGATGTGCGTGTTTTTTTTTTTTTCTTCTTCTTCTTTTTTTTTTTTTTTTCCCCCTCCACTGTTTGGACTGTCAGTCACAGCTGTCAAACACATCCCCGTATGAACGGCAGGCCCCGGGTTCACACTCTCGCAATCAGCCTCCCGTTGCGTGTGCACGCGGTTGACGCCGGTTAGCGTGTGTTTGTGTGTCGGCGGCGGGGAGGTGGGTGGTCGATGCTCTATTCATAGCGACTGACATGCTTCTCTGTCACCAATACTTCATATGTCATAGTACCTGTCAGAGAATGATGACAGAGCCCCTCCAGGTTTTCCCCTTGCAGTGGTTAATTTTTATTCTAATGCTAACGTATCTGTGCTTAGCAGATGTACTCGCATTGTGTATTTAACTGGAAGAAACTTCTGAAAAGGGATTTAATAATAAAAGCTGTGACATAGAGGTACATTTAATGTTAATTGTTGTGCCAAGAATTCTTATCTTAACCAATATCTCAATATCAGGAGTCAGCTAGTTAATTATTCATTAATTTAAGCGTAAAAACTTCATAAAACTGCATCAAAACTTAAACATTTAGATAAAGTAGCCTGTGTAAAATAAGATATAATGAATTTAAATGTGTCAGATACATATTTGGTCTAAACTATATATATATAGTTATATATTTGGTATATCATTATTTTTTCTATGTACACTGAGCATCTTTAGCACAAAAACATACTCCTATAAATGTAGTTCTGTCTTTTTCTAAAATCCAGGTTGTAGTTGAAGTGTGTACTGGGTAGCTGTGTCTTTTAGGTAAATATGGGGAATGGATCGGGACATCCCTAATGTTTGAGTTCAATCATTTCTAAGCAGATGCATACCGGAAGCCACAAAGTTTCCACCTCAGATGAACAGCCAACACGTCTGCTGTGACCTCGTATGCACCGAAATATAACAAGCTAACCGAATGCAAATTCTGTTGTTATTTTAAACATTCATCTGATTGCAATGAGCCCCGCTCGTCCGATTATTTATTTTTGTCTCTCTGTTTTTTTAGCGAATTTCTGGTCATGCTTGATCGGTTGGTTGCGACGTTTCGGTCTAAAGCCGGGTCGTGCTGCAGGTCAACAGAGCGCGATACGAGATATGGAAGAGCAAACATGTTTCTTTGATATGGAGAATGGTTATGCATCCTGATAAACTGAAGAAGAAAAGAGTCATACCCCCCTTTTTTTCATTTTATTATCACTGCAAGAACTCCCCTCTGATTTCTAGATGACTGGGTATCTGTGTCTTACTGTCAGCTCTGGTTCAGATTTGACAAACATTTATTTTTTCTTTCTCTAAGAGATGCTCACTATGACTTCAGTGTTTGCGGTTGTGTGTGTGTGTGTGTGTGTGTGTGTGTGTGTGTGTGTGTGTGTGTGTGTGTGTGTGTGTGTGTGTGTGTGTGTGTGTGTGTGTGTGTGTGTGTGTGTGTGTGTGTGTGTGTGTCATGTGAAAGAGGCCTGAGGGTGGGGGGGGTTTGGGGTGGAGTTTCACTCTGTGTCTTAGAGTCGTATCTGCTGCTGGTTAGAGGTGTTGGGTTATGATAAGTTACCACAAAAATACGGTCTGTCACCCTCTGGCTGCTCTTGTATTCAGCCTTTTGAGAAATTAATATGCATATTTGTGGACACCGTGTTTACTCTAAAGCAACCGAAACCAAATCTTTTTTTATTTCATTTTGGGGAGTAATTAGGCAAAATAAACATTTGATATCGGCAAATAATGCTTTGGGAATTTATACTAATCGCATAACACTTCTATGCAGAAAGGCCATCCCTGAATGAAGTGAATCACATGAATGAGAATATTAAGTAGCCTTTGTTTCAACATTTTAATACCCTCATACCTCCAATAACATTATAGAGCATGTCATTTTTCCCACAGAATATAGTTGCTGGCATAGATGGAGGCTCTTTTATCTCGTTTTCCCACAGCGCTCATGCTACAGTTTTGTTCCAAGCTGCATAAAGAGGAGTTTTGGTTTGTGAATGTAATCCATCACTGTAAAATAGAAGCTGACATTCTCGGTTTTGCAAAGTTGCATCAGAACGGGAAATACCAGGCTGTAAACTTTTCCACTGAGAAGGATGCTCCTGTCACTGTCTGAGATTAATGTGTGCGTTCAGGCAAACAAACGGGTGACGGGAGCCTGTTAGACAACATGACGGGAGCCAGTGTGTGTTATTTCCATGTTCTACTTCTCTGATTTATTTTTCTTTAGTGCCTAAAACTTTCAACCAATGGCTACTGTTCTCGACGGTTCTGTTAGGACCCTCATTCTGTCAGTCAGGAGCCAGACAAGCAGCAGATGAAGCTGAGCGCGCTGCTTCTGTCAGCCGTAGTCCGTGAAATTAAGTGGAAAAGAAATGCTGCTTTCAGACGGTTGCAGTTTAAATCATTTTATTTACCCGAGTCTTTGTTTTAAGAGAAAAAAAACGAAAACTATACTGTAACTGTTGGTCTGAACACAACTGTAGTAAGTTGTTGTGTAATTTTACATTTAATCACATCTCTAGGGGATAAAAAATGACAAAGAAGTCTTTGCAGTCATGGAGAAAAATCATCTGTTTTATTGTTGTTTTTTTATAACTCCAAAAACTAGATATGAACCAGACCCCTTATGATTTGTATATATTTATTTGTTGTTGTATAAAAGTACCACGATACAGATATTCGCAATGGTTGCAAATGTGATTTGCAAAGTACACAGATTAATTGTGATTTAAAAATAAAGGTATATAACAGAAAACATTAGATTATATGATATCTATAAAGACATTACATCACATAGAAGCTGCAACCAGCAAATGTGTGACATTTTTGCTTTAAAAATGACTATATCGAAATAACTGCAGATTTTTTGTCGTTGATTTATTAGCTAATTGTTTCCTAAACTGTTCCCAATAATCTTGATTTTTCTGACTGCCTGGTGTTTAGTGTTATGCTGCTGCCTCAGCTTTTCCTTATCTTTGCTCAGTGTGCAGTTTTAAAGGCGTCCTCTTAATGCTAATCTTTGTCCTGATTTGATATTTACCAAACGTTACGTCCTCATAAAAACAATGCAACAACTCCAGACGTAAGGCGCTGCTAGTTCGGATTGACAGGCTCAACACAACGGCACCTCTGTTAGCCAACGGTGACCTCACTCTCACTTCCCAGTGAAAGGCCAGAGTCCGGACATCCTCCTCCACTGTTTCACATCTACTGTAACTGGAACGACTGTTTGTCCCATCGCAAACCAGTTCACTGGCCTTGGCGCGCTCAGCCATGCCAGTAAACCATGCCAGGCTAAGCTACCAGCACCGTGGGCTTAGCAGCTTAATGGGCCTATCGGGTTCCTAATAGGATACTGCCCAAGTAAAAGGAGCTCATTAGAGGGTTCATAAACGGAGGGGGTAAGAGAAGTACGGGAAAGGAGTTTGATGGTTCTTGAAAGGAAGAGTTTAGATCAGTGAAGAAGAAGGTGTTTGTGTGTAAAAATGCTTTTTCCTGTGCCTATGTGAGCGTAGAACAAGCATAGATGCAGTCATTGTGTACAGGACCATAAGTTTGTGCTTTTGCAATAGAAGGAATATATCGTTGTCGATGAGTTTTTCATTTTCGATGCATCTGAATGTTCAAATTGCACTGGAAAGATGAGGGGTGGGGGGAAGTGAGAGTCTGCATGCGAGCTGGTTCAACTTCAACACATCCACTGCATTATTTTAGTAGTTATGCTAAATAGACAGAATATACTTTTACAATTATTACTTCCCCATAGTCGCTTTTTTTTTGGATGACTTTAGCGGCAAAAGTGCAGCCAGTTCAACGGTTTCACAACATGTCCTTTTTTTTAATTTATTTTTTTAAACATTTGAAAAAATGCAGTGGAGAATGAAGTTTCCATTTGTTTGGCGTTGTGTTTGTTGATTTTAGACATTGACTTGAAACTCTCAAAGGCCATAATAGTCACAAAACATGGATGCTTTCTTTGTTCTTTCTTTTCTTTAGTACAAAAGCCACATTGAAATAAATAGTAAAACTATGTAAATGTGCAGTATATCATTATATTATTTTGTCATTCCCTCCACCTGTTGAAACTGATAAATGAGAGCTGTTGTGAGCTTAATTCTCATGTGGTCCCCTCTTGCTGTTGACGTGTGTTGTAGTGATTCCTATTCCTGTTGCCTGATTTCTAACCACTGCTATGTGGCTGCTGTGTTTCTCCCCCTCATTGTATCCAGTGGAATCAGTGATAGTAAGCAGCAGGAGGTGAGGAGGAGGAGGAAGGAAGGAAGGGAGAGTAGTGATAACGGTTGGAGAGCAAAATGAGACGATCCTCTTCTCCTCGCAGTGTTTCCTTTTCCTCCACTGACCTCCGGCCTGCTCTGACAGCGTCTCTGTGAGTGTTGGAGGCAATAAAAGTCCGTTTTTAGTGCTCACAGTTGGCTGCGTTTTGGTGCTGCAGCACACGTCATAGGGCATCTTTTTGCAAAGAAGAAAAAAAGGACGAGACAAAAATGGGATTAAAATGAACAAACATAAAACAAAAAACAGGCCGTAGGAATAAATGAAGTGTTGGAGAACAATGGAAATGTTGAGGAGCAACTTCTATGAAATGAAAAATCTTCGCTTGAACTTTCATCAAATTTGCCACCATGCATGTCACTTCAGAGTAAAAAAAACAACAAAAAGAAAACTGCAGATGCAACAGTCAGCGTGCCGTTCTTTTGCCTTTTTGCAACTCTACCTTTTGTGGTTTCCTGTGTTTGGTCCTCTTTTCTTGTTGGTGTTTGTGTCAGTGAGTGTGTTAAAGTGAACTCAAGGAGGTGATACTAAACAGCGTTCTTTTTTTTTTCTTCACAGAACTTGCAAACCCGACACTTAACGCCTTCATCTCTCTTTTTTAGAAACATCACTTCTTCAAAGTAAAACTGCTCTTACCCTCCAGAACATACAGCACTTCAATCTGGTAGAGATTAGGGATGTGAATGCATGCATGCATACTGTTAATACACATAAAAGCAGCACAAAATACCACCATTGTGTATCATAATGGCTTTTTGCTTTTTTCTCTTTTATGATGGATGTTTCACAATGCTTTAAAAAAAAAGAAAGAAAAAAAAAAAGGCAAGTAAACGTAGCCATGACTTTCATGTTTTCTCCTTATTTATCTGCGCCCCCCCCCCCCCCCCAGAAAAAATCCTCGCACTTCATCTCTGCGTAGATCCCACTCTTCCTCTCTCCACAACACGCCATCCACTCCTTCTCGCCATCGCCTTTAATCTCACCCCACACTTTACCCGCAGTATCCTCCCCTCCATCGCTCCCTGTTTGCAGCGGAGGGGGTGAGGTTTAGAGGGGAGGGAGGAGAGGGAGAGAGAGCCGTCTGGAATCCATTAGCCGGTTGAGGCATCAGTGTTTCACTGTGGGAACCTTATTGATTGCCCTCCTTTCTAATTATTCCACCTCCACTCCCTCCTTCTGGCTCTTGCACCAATCACGCTTTCAGTTTCAGTTCCCTTTATCCCCTCTTTGCCATTTCTTCGAAGCTATTTTCATCCCTCTATCTGTTTTTGCGTGCTTCTTTTATATATATATATATATATATACATTTTTTTTTTATATATTTTTTTTGAAATTCACACAGTGCCTGCGTGCCAAAACCCCTAACCTACTGAGTGACACATTATCTGTGCTTATTGATGGCATGTAAGATGTATTGACACACTTATCAGCAGCATGCAAATCTACCACATCCTCCATAATGAGAAAATCTGACTCATTCAGACTCTGGTGTCCGTCCTGTAGAAACACACACACACACACACACACACACACACACACACACACACACACACACACACACACACACACACACACACACACACACACACCCCTCTGTACAGTCACCTCCACGTGCTGCATACATGTTCATGCAGCTTATGCCAGCCATGTACCATAAGCTGCATGTTGCTGTAAAAGCCGGGATGAGTCGATATCTATCAAGGTTTTTAGGATCAATGTTCAGTGTGCTTTTTGTTGCAAACTTACCTCCGAACAGTGGTGCATTGCTGCAACAATTAAGGCACTGAAAACATGAAGTACATTTGCAGTTATTTTCACTCTACGCCAAAGCTATGTGCACTCGAACAAACATTACTGGTGCTCAAGAATGCGTGGGCTCTGAGTGAGGATTGTCACATATCTGCTCTCCTTTTAGTTTGTAATTGCTGCTGCAAGAGGCTGATTGAACCCCAGTAAGTCTCTGCTAATACACATTCAGGTTATGCAGATGAGCGTGTTTGACAGGGTTGGATTTAGAGCTGCAGCAGTTACTGAATTAATCAATGACAGAAAGTAATTCAGTACTATTGAGATCATTGAACAATCAGGAGACTATTTTTGTCCCTTTTTTAATGTGAAGATTTGATGCTTCTTCTTTTTTTATACATGATGGTTATCTAAATGTTGTGTCTTGTACAAGACATTTGGAGAAGTCACCTTGGTCTGTGGGAAATGACAACAGTAATTCTTTACCGTAACGGATTACTCAAGAAATAATCAACGCACGAATCGATGATGAACATAGTTGTTAGTTGTAGCCCTGTTTTAGTATTTTCGCGTTTCAATTCAAGACTTGCTTTCCGATTCTGGCATTTAACAATTGTTTTTTAATTCACTGAATAGTGAGATGAAACGTAACTTAAAAGTGAAGCTAACTGACCTGGATGTTGTCTGACCAAAACCTCAAATAGCAGAACTAAGTGTGAAGAAGTATGCATCTTTTTTTTTTTCTTGAGAGAGTTAATTAAGCAATAAGATAAGATAAGATAAGATAATCCTTTATTAGTCCCACAGCGGGGAAATTTGCAGTTTACATGTTCTAAAAAATTGGGATCATAGATGTTTGATTTAGCTCCTGTATTTCCGCTATATAGCTCTCCGGCTTCTTTTCTCATGCTTACTACATTGATGTTGCTGGCTGCAGGCTGTAACCTGGCAGGCGTGTCAATAACGAACACACTGCCAAAGCTTTGGAGAAAAGAAAAAAAACAGTCTAAATTTATGCAAATCAATTATCATATGTAGTGACTTATTTAAAAGAGAGAGAAGTGCTGCCAGTGCTTTAGACTCAGCTTTTCTGTCCAATTTCTTACAGACTCGACTGTGTTGCCTGTAACAGGTTGTTGTGAAACAGTCATCCTCAGCGGTGATATGTTGCGAGTGTACGGCCTTTTTTCTGTACATGCGGTTGGAAGTGGTTTCCTTGCTTCTTGCGATCTATGACCAAGAGTTCTCAGATATGACTCAATCACAGTTTAAGTAAAAGTCTGCCTCCTGGAAGCCCCGATGAACCCCGTAAAGTAGGCCGTTCACTTTTTGGAGAAAGAAGGTATACGATGCTGTCATAAGAGAGGAAACGAACGATCAAGCAACACGGCTGTCACGAGGTTTTAAAAAGTGCAACATGCTGAATTGAGAGGAAAGTTTAATACATTGTGAAATGAGCTGTAATGCATGTGTCATCCTCCCGGTTCTAGATTTCCATTCATGTAGATCCCCCTTTTCTTTTTTTTCTTTAGATTTTAAAGAGAAAACTGCTGAATCGTTGGTTTCCATTACGTCTTTTTTTGGGCAGGGCTACTAATATTTCATTTTGAATTAATTTGAGAAGTATTTGCCTCGCACATACATTACCAGTCAAACGTTTGGACACACCTTCTCATTCAATGGTTTTTCTTTATTTTTATTTTTATTTTTTTCTACATTGTAGATTAATATTGAAGACATCCAAACTATGAAGGAACACATATGGAATTATGTGGTCAACAAACCAATGCTCAACAAACCAGAATATGTTTTATATTTTAGATTCTTAGTTGAATGAGAAGGTGTGTCCAAACCTTTGACTGGTACTGTACCTATGTGCTGTCTGTAATGATGAAAGAGGTGTCGCTTGTTTTTTGATAAGTCTCCTCTATGACTTATTTGACATTTAAAAGCTCGAGGTTGTAAAAAACCTAGACAGTCAAGATAAGAATGTGTTGTCACTGTAATCTCAAGCCGTCCACTCCTTCTTCTTGTTTGCTATCATGTGCTGATGACCATCTCGGAATTCTAGGTTCTTCTGGTCTTGCTCCTGAAACAAGACAAGCTTTTTGTGATGATGATCAATGTGTTTAAACATGTTCGAAATACAGATCAGTGTCTGTACACCTGCTGCTGCTGCCGGACACGCCTCGCCACTTGCCTTTACTTGAGCTCAGTGCCACTCCGGGCTCAAGGCCACAGTGACAGGCGTGTGTGTGGGTGTGGGCGCAGCAGTGGGTAATGCAGTGTTTACTCTGTGTGTTTGTGGTTGATAACCAGCCCACTCATGTTGTGTTCTCACTTTGTGTCTTTGCAGGAAGTTCGGGGAGCGCCCTCAGCCACTGCGCCTAACGAGGTGAGTGTGTGTATACACGTGTGTGTGTGTTTGTGTTTGTGTGTGCGTGTGTGTGCACAAACATCTTCCCATAACATCTTCTGTTGTCATAGTATTTGTCTGTCTACCTGTGTGTGGACTACACACAGCAGCAACTCAAGAAGGACACGTCTCCCTTACTCTAAAGTAAATTACTTTGATTTTTGAGAATCCTTCAAAAGCAGTTTCACCACCTATGTTTTATTCAAAGACATTCACGTTGCTATGGAAACGCCGGTAATTGCCATTTGCCTTCCTCAACAGAATTTAACAGGGATCATAATTTGTCTAGCTGTGTGCAAAAGTTCTAATCGAAGAAGCACGACTTTGGGTATGAAACGTTCTACACCTTTTTCTCATTGTAAATCTTTGCATAGTCGGTGGAGGGTCATTGGATTGGATCCATCCATGGTTGGTTTTGTTTTATTGTTTCATTTATTGTAGTGTTGAATCAGGGTTTAACCCTTAGTTTGTCTTGCTTTGTTGAGCTTTCTGTTGTTTTATTGCCTTGCTTTTGCTGCTTTGTCTGTCACAGCACTTTGATAACTCTGATTTTAAAGGTGCTATAGAAATAAAGTTATTATTAATATTATTATGACAACGCATTCAAGTTTATTTGCTTTTCAGAGAAAACAAACGATGGCACGAAATTCACTGTTATCCAACTATTCGCTGTTGAGCCGCAGATGAGCTCCTTTCTGATGGTGATGCAGATTAGGTTGGAGCTGCATCTGCAATGACTGCAGTGCAGATTTGTCTGCGTGTTGTTGCCACAATAACAACGGCATACCAAACAACAACTTACCAAAGCAACAACATTACATGTGTGGTTTTTATTGGGTAGTTCTGGCCTGTCCGTCCATATAGGACAGCTGTTATCTGTTGACCCCTGCTGTATTACATCACTTTTGTTCTGCTGTTGATTGTTTTATTAGTTTGATCGCTGTAGTTTTTCACTCTCTGAGACGTGCTTGTGTTTAAATGAACCCCATGTTTTGTAGGAAAACAAGCCAGAAAAACAGTATTTCTTTTTTTCCCCCGGAGGTCTCGGAGTCTTAGCTTGGACTCTGTACGCACTGTTCTGTGAGGCGCGTCCAGCGTAGCGTCTGCTAGCAGCGCCGCAAGTTTTTCATTATTCTGTTCCTCTTGTGTTTGTTCCAAGTTGTTTGGAGCAACGTTTGGGTGAACACCCAATGGTGATGGATGTTGTGGCTTGCTTCTGGACATGTGTGTGGTTGTTTGTGTTTGTGTGTGTGTGTGTGCACTTGTTTGCTTGTTTTTGTTGTTGGTCTTTGTTAAAGGGAACGGGGCATGGGTTCGCCTGCGTGTTTGTGTGTGCACGCACACGCCCGTCTTTAACGCGTGGCACTCAGCAGGGTAAAAAGAGGCGTTGTACACTGCCTGGAACAGCCGAACATGGTTTTGGGGAAAAGAAAGGGGCCCAAGCACCTTTTGATGTGTGGTCGTCCCCCCCGTCCCCCCCCATTCATGTGCTGCCAGTCTGCTGGCTTCCACCGGCCCTTCAATTTGTCAGATGGCCGGATATATGACGGACACGAAACGCTCTGTACCCGGAAGGATGAAAACAGCCTTAGTGTGTGTGTGAGTGAGTGTGTGAGTGTGTGTGTTGTTCTTTGTGTTTATTTCTTTGTATTTGCCTCTGTGTCCTCGTGTTCACTCACACCCACTTCATGCAGCGACAACGCCCCCCCCCCCCCCCCAAGATTTTCCGTCAGGCGGCAGCGCGGACAGCTATAACAGCGCTCCGTCCTGCAGGGGCTTTTTAGGGGCAGCTCAAGCTCCGGGTCCTGCAGGGCCGCCCTGTCAGGAAGGCTACTCGACTGGAAATACAATACATGACACGCACACGTTGGAAACGAGCGTGCACGCACACACACACACACAGTCTTGCATTCAGACAGACACACGTGCACACATCTGCACACAAACAGACACAACACATGAACGTGCAGGCTGGATAAGCTGCCTCCTCCGTTGGGGGGAGACGCCCCTTAAAGGGCTTATTCTCCAGAACAACAGGGGAAGGGCCGGCTCTGCAGAATCCATCGCCTCAGATGGAAACGCTACATTTTTGCCTCTTTTTAGTTATCCACTTATTTGTCAAAAAAAGGTCCTACATTCAGACTAAAATAAAACCCTGATGACTGGTAAATTGAGCCAGGCTTTTGTTTGATCTAGATTTGCACTCTTGTGTGTTATAATAATTTCCTTATGCCTTTTTTTTTCTTTTTTTTTTTTTCCCCACATCTTATTGAGATATAATGGTTGACATCTTCATTTCCGTTCTCGCTCACAAAACAGGCAAATCTGTGCCAATCAGCTTCCACGGTATTCAAATAATAAACACTTGTTTTTATCTCGTCGTTGGCTGTTGACGCTGCGGGCCGTTTGACAACACACATTTGTCAAATATCACAGCTGACATCTAGTGAGATCCTATTGTTTTGGGCTCACAAGGGCCTTCTGGAGGTCAGACATCAAACATTGAACAGATAATTGTCCGCAGTAGGTCACGCCGCTCCCAGATTCACAAGTGCACAACCGACTCTTAATGTCTCAACCCAAGCCTGACTCCACGGATGTGTGTAATCTACCTTTTGTGAGTCACAGGGGCGCACGCTGATTTCGGTCTGATCATCTTAATTGAGCTATTTCACAATGCCCGTGTGTGTGTGTGTGTGTGTGTGTGTGTGTGTGCGTGTGTTAGTGTGCCCCTCCGCCGTGTGTGTTCACAGGGGGTCATGTGACAGCGCCGCTCCGCTGTAGACGCTGTGGCAGATGTAGGGGACAGATGCCTGTCTGCTCTGCTGCATCTGTAGCCTAGCTTAGCCTAGCCCCTCCTTGCACGCACGCACACGACACACTCACACACACACACGGCCGACCCCCCCGTAGTGCCTGCTGTTGGATATTTGTCTCTTCTTGTAAATCTGTCTGGCACATTTTTGTCTCACTTATCATGTATTTCCCTTTTTTTTTCTCCTCCATTGTGTTCATCATTCTTCCTCACTACATATTGCCTCTTCTTCTTCTCTTTTACTCTCATTTGCTGAAGGCCCTTTAGCACATTTAACAAAAATGAAACCAGACTCTTGGTGCTTTTATTGTTTTTTAACCCACATTTTGCAAATCTGGCCTAAATAACTGTGCATGTGTCTTGTTAGTTAGGTCACTGCAACAGGCAGGTAAACAGCCAACTGGATTGCAGTGGCATCTTATTTCTTTGGGCTAGCTTCAAGGCTTCTTTGTAATTCTCTTCTCCCTAGATGTGTGCTACTTTTTATATGTGTGAATGTGGCTTTGTGTGTATGGCTGTCTCAAGTTAAAATTTGAAATACCCATAATCCTAACTTCCTGGCTCAGGGCAGTTATTTTCCCAGTTTGCACAATTTATTTATTTCAGATTTTTTACATTTACAGTACCAGTCAAAAGTTTGGACACACCTTCTCATTCAATGGTTTTTCTTTATTATTTTTTTTTTTCTACATTGTAAATTAATATTGAAGACATCCAAACTATGAAGGAACACATATGGAATTACATTACATTACATTACAGTCATGTAGCAGACGCTTTTCTCCAAAGCGACTTACAGTCAGTAGTATGTTACATATCATTCACCCATTCACACACTGATGACAGGCTACCATCAAGGTGCCACCATCAGACTCTAACTAACATTCATCATCCAGTCCACACCGATGGCCTTCAGGAGCAACTTGGGGTTAAGTGTCTTGCCCAAGGACACATCGACTGCCGAAGCCGGGTATCGAACCACAATTATGTGGTAAACGAACAAATGCTCAACAAACCAGAATATGTTTTATATTTTAGATTCTTCAAAGTAGTTGAATGAGAAGGTGTGTCCAAACTTTTGACTGGTACTGTAGATATTAGTCTTTTTGTTTGTTAGTTTTGCATATCATATCCTTTATGTTTGTATGCATGTTGGTATTCTTTTGCACACTGCACACTGCATGCCACTCTTGCATAGGAAGTGAAGCGGTGCCCCGGTCACTGTCGCTCTCACTTCTTCTTCCCATCTTCGGCTTTTCAGAAAGAGACCAATTTTTTTTTAACATATATTGTTGCTCATTGGTGGAACAATTTCCTCTTTCCTTTCTCTATTGTATTGCTGTCCTCAATTACTTTTACTTGCTAGTTACTGCTCAAGCACAACTATTTATGGTACACAAATGATGTGGTACATGTGGAGATGTGCCTGGCACAAATGTACAGGACTACCTATGCTTATTAGTGAATGGGAAATTCTGTCTCGATGATGACTTGGTTACATCTACATATTGTTATATATATATATCTCAAAAAACCCCAAACCTTTCCATCTGTCTGACATTGTCATATTTATAAATATTTTATGTCTTTTCACAATATTCTAAGCCAAGATGCCATGATTTGTACGGCTGCAACCATGCATCAGATGGAAAATATTTTAGAGCATCACTTTCTACACATTTTGACATATTCGGTATCTTTTTGTAAACCTCGGCTTCCCCCACTAGAATTGAATCTGAAATTCGGCTGGGTTCTTTTCAACAAAGATGCTTGACTTACACAACCCGAGCTTGTAAAGATGGAAGGTTTATGTTATTCATTCGATCCCAGGATATTCCGTTTAATTTGAGCGTTGCCACATGCGGGGCGTCTTTGTTATCTGTTCAGAGGTTATTTAGGGGTAGCTGTGAAGGTGGATAGCAACGCTTAAGAGGGGCATTGCAGATGACGCTACATGAAGAACCGTTACTGAGTGAAGTCTTAATCTTCTGGTGAAGCGTTTCTGCGTTGACCTGGGGGAAACGGTCCATCTCAAACTTAGCCACATTGGTCTGGAACGGCTTAGTGAGCAGTGAAACAGTGTTAACCACAAGTCAGGGCTGTTGCACGAAACCAACCCAACACGAGTGTGAGATTCTGGTGTCATACGACCGCGAAGCAATGTGTAAGATGATGTTGATTAAAGAGCCAGAGGTATGTGGCTGATTTCAATTCGGAGCTTTTATGGGCAATTGTTAACAAGGTGATGAATGGATCATGCAAGGTGTTTTTTGAATTCTTGTTTTCACAAGAAAGTGTATCAGCAGGGCAGTTTAGTTACTAGCATACTTGGGAGTAAACAGGATTTCTTTTTGTTTAAATTTTTGTTGCTTTTTTGCAACCGAAAAAATGCTGCTCTGCTCCTTTTAACTTAAGGTGCCTTTTTCATTCTGCTTGTTTTGTCTTAAAACCAGTATATATTTCATTTACTGTCACATTGAACAAAAAAAAAAGCATCAAATCATCATAATTTGGATTCTTGAACCAGGTCACATTTTTGCTGCTTGATAAATAACTGTGTCAGGGTGCCGTAGTGGTTAAGCTGCATACCATGCAACCTCAATGCGTGTTGTTTCATTTGTGATGTCACCCTTCCTGCAAGCCTCGCAGGTCACATGCAACACCAGAGGTGTCCAGTGACATGTGCCCTGACATCAGCGGGCCCCGGACTGTGTATTCTGCATACAATCAATCATAACTGTGAGCTCGGGAGCCTCTCCGGAGTTCAATGTAGTCTGTAGCCGAGCATGACACTGGTGAGTGTATCGCTCACTCTGGCCCCAGAGGAAGGTTATGTCATTTAATGTAAACATGAGGAAGTGCAAACCACATCCCTGCAACAAAAGTCAGATACGTTCTAATCAAACTACAGCATTTGAGGTCTCGAGTTGTGTGCACCTTCTTTTTTTTCTTCTCTTGATTTGGGAAAAGAGAATAATTTCCTCCATGTGGTGTGTAAACGGTATCAGACTGCATCGGATCAGTTAAACGGCCTCAAGTGTTTGGTATTCCAGGATTGTACCTCCATAATTTTTTCCCTCGCTTGCAATCAGTAATTTAGAGAAATACTGAAAATAACATCAGAGCAACATTTTTATTTTTTTGGGCCGCTGCTCGGGACTCAGATTGCAGCTTATTACGCCGAAAATAAGTGTCTGATCACAAAGTGAGGTGAGAAATAAAACCTTTCCCCTGATGAACCAAAAACCCCTCTCAGCCTTCCTCCTCCTCCTCTGTAACCCCCCCCACACACACACACTGTGAGGGGGGCCCCTTGCTTTCAATAACAAAAGCCCGGTCTAACCCGAGCATGCGGCCCAGTATTGCGTGGCAGAGTGGAAAAGCTGTGAGTGGGGAGCCCTCGGAGCGGCGCGGCGTGTCAGGTGTCACTGACATCTGTGCATGTGCGCGGTTTGGGTCCGGGGTGTGTTGATGTCCATGCGTGTGATGCGTCTTAATTGTGCATCCAAGCCTGATCTTTGACCTCCCGCTTTTCAGCGCGGCATAAGCTCTACTGGTCTTCCCCAGATATTAAAATATATATGATTTCAGGCTAGTGGGGGTGAGGGGGGGGGGTTGGAGTTGACAGAAGTAATTTGAGCGCGGACCTCGCGACATCTTGACACGAGATGAGGAATCTTCTTTTTTTTTTTGTTGTTTTTTTTCCAACTCTGGTGTTCCTTCTCCCCCCACCCTTTAGTCTTCCTCGTCTCCCCCTCCCCTCTCCTCTCCCCCCACCTAGTGCTCCTCGCTGTCCCTCTGAGCCGGTCATTCACGTTTCAGCCCACCCCCCCGCCTCTCAAACGGACCCAGCTGGGGGAGAACATAGCATTTTTTTGTGCAGGCCGTGAGGCTTTCCAGAGGTCGTTGCGAGTGTACCGAATGTATGCAATGTGTGTTTCTGTATGTTCTCATTCCATACTTCACACGTGTTTTTTTTTTTTTTGGTTTTTTTTACACACTAAAGCTTGACGATACACAATGACCCCCACACCAACCCTCCATGCTCCCCCTGCTTCGGCTTTACGTTTCAACACACACATTATATCACTTCACCTCATCTGCTGAATCACAACATCTTTCTCTCTCTCTCTCTCTCTCTCTCTCTCCCTCCCCCCGTCTCCCCCGTCTCCCTCTTTCCATCTCGCAGAGAAGCGATGAGGAATTACCTGAAGGAGCGAGGTGACCAAACTGTTATGATCCTGCACGCAAAAGTTGCACAGAAATCCTATGGCAATGAGAAAAGGTGAGTGAAATAGAAAGAGCTGCTTTCCCCCCCCGGTATGATGCCTTAATCAAGGTTTCCTCCAGCCTTGATCATCATGTATTTGGATTTTAGAAAATAAAGTAAGGCTGAGAAGCTTTCACAGGTTCATAGATGGAATATCACCACCATATTTCTTCAGCATGTGTGATCTCTTTGGATCTCTCTCCAGTGTAGGATTAATACTTCATATACATAAAGCTGACTTCTTCTCAGTCTCAGAGGATTCATCCATCATTCTGATTTGCTTTCCTGCAGAAAGTTGGATCAGAAGATTGACATCGCGTTCATGTCTATTTGATGAATATGAATCTCTAGCCAGCAGCTGGTTAAGCAACAACAGGCAACACAGTCCTCCTTCCAGCACCGAAAAAAGTTAATAAGCTGACATGTTATATCTTGTTTGTTTTTATCTGTACAAAAAGTGAAATCTAGTTTTATGGAGGGTTATGAGCCAGAATGTTTCTTGGCCCGTAGCAATCCAACTGTTTTTCTAATCTTAATGTGCTAAGAGACTGCAGCCTTAGACAACTATAGCTTTAAAGTTTAATAAAGAAAAGTAGACTATTCTTATATAATCAAATTTTTCTCATTCCAATTTTGATGTTTTTCCCAATAGGGAGTTAAAAGACACTTAAAGGTGAATACACTGATTCCAAACAGCTACGCTTTAAAGGGAGCTATTAGCATCATGAAGAAACACACACTCTGGCCCCTTCACAGCGAGGGGGTTTATGTAGAGGTACCGCATGTCACTCGAGGGGATCCGGCTACAGAGAGAATGGAAAAACACACATTCCCAGCTTGCCTCGGTGCAGCGTGGGTACCCCCCCCCGACCTCCCATATCACAAGAGGTCAGGGGAGGAAACGAGGGGCGACGTTCAGGTGAAGGCCGCCGAGAGGAGGAAGGAAAGGGAGTTTGGGGGTGGGGGGGGTGATTGGAATGAACCGGTGAAACCCTGGAGCATTTAGGTGTAAGGATATTCAAGGACAGAGCACAAGAGGTCTCAGAGGTTCTCAGAGCAACTTAAAGTGTTGCTGTCTTTCTTTTGTTGTAATTTCCACGCAACCGCAGGGTGATCAGGTTTTTTTTTTCACACAGCTCATCTTTTCTTCCTCTAAACCCTTCCTGTAACTCTGCTCTCACCTTTTTACCTCTCACTCTCAAACTTTTTATAGCCCCCACCCCCCCCCCCCCCGCTTTTTTTTTTTCTTCTTTTCGCTCATTATGCAACTCTCCCTCTCCGGCGCTCCATCCTCCGCCTGTTTTCTTGGCCGAGCCGCAGCGTTTCTGCTTGCGATCTCATCGGGCCCATCTCTCAGCGAATCAGCCTGTTTTGCGGGGGCCAACTTTAGAGAGTCGAAGCACACAACGGGGGGGAAAGGTCGAGGCCCCCAAGAACACTCTTGTCACATGCAGGCTTGTACAGGTTCGGTCTCCGAAGTGTTGCTGGATCGCGAGTCTGAATGAGTGTGCTTAGCCGAAAGATTCTGCTGTATCACAGTCACAACCGAATTCCCCTCACACACACACACACACACACACACACACACACACACACACACACACACACACACACACACACACACACACACACACACACACACACACACACACACACACACACACACACAGGCAGATTTCTGTCAGTGTGCCTATCAGTGTTTCAACATCCCCTTGGCCTGCAAAACCCCCATGATGCTCACGTCATGTGCGTCCTTTCTTGCACCGCTGATTACATCTGCATGTAACATAACCAGGGAGCCAAAGACAGTGGGCGCATGGAGAATGCAAATGTGCTCTTTCTTTCTGTCTGAGCTTTTTATAGGAGGCGAAAGTAGACAAACACCCACAGAGGCAGACGTGTGTGTGTGTGTGTGTGTTGCGAAATAGGTAGCTTTCCAGTTCCACACACACACACACACACACACACACACACGCACACGAGTTTATCTGAAGTTCTGCTGGTTCAGTCATGAGTTTATTTCACATTTGATGAGGCTAAAGTTGATGGGTTTTCTTAATGGAGTTCTGTACTTTGACGTTAGGAGGTATTTTCAAGGAGCGGAGCAAGAAAAGTACGACTTCCTGAAATGGAAATTTGTTTTAGGAGATCAGTTTCATGCTGGGCGGCTCATGTTAACATCTGCTAAATTAGACTCGACAGTTTCAGGAAAGGGTGCTTAGTTTGATTGTGTACAACAGAGTGTGTTGGTAAAAGTTCCCGAGTGTCTGGTCGAAGCGTAGCACAGGTCTGCCCTCTTCTGGTGGAAATGGAGAGATGCACATTGTATTTTTAAAGGAGATGTTACACTTGTTTTTATTTCTTCTTATTTTGACCGGTGGTTTGCGTCCTTGAAATGTACTTTTTAGGTATATTATTACTCTGTTGACATGTTTTTTTGACAAATAATGTAGAAGTTAATCTTAAAGACACAAATCTTTCCGAGCATGCTTGTCAGTCATGCGGATGTATTTTTTCCTTTTTCATTCTGGCAGATAACAAACATGCTCACTTATATTAACATTAACAAACTAAAATATTAGTTACAGGGGATAAAAAAATTATAAATATTATGACCTACTCAGCTGTCCAGGTAGCCACTGAAGCGGTTTTACATTGGACAGATGCTGAAGGGAATATCAACGAAGGAGAAAACAGATGGTCTAGCGATCTCAGTCCAAAAAATTCATAGATAAATTTGCATGTGTTCAGGTTCTTCTGCCCTCCTCCCTGCGTTTACCTGATGGGCAGCGGCTGGAAGAAAAAGAAGGAGCAGATGGAGCGAGACGGCTGCTCCGAGCAGGAGTCGCAGCCCTGTGCCTTCATCGGCATCGGCAACAGCGACCAAGAAATGCAGCAGCTTAACTTAGAGGGAAAGGTAAAAAGCACAGACACACACACACACACACACACACACACACACACACACACACACACACACACACACACACACACACACACACACACACACACACACTGACGCACACAAGTTTATCTGAAGTTCTGCAGTTATTCACTAGAAGCTGACACCGCTTCACACCTTCCCTGCAGGCACTTTACAGTAATAATACTGGAAGTCTGTCATTTGCCTTCAGAGCATTTGAGGGATTTTTCTGTTGACAGTGATGACAAATATGTAACAGGCGACGTGGTAGAAAAAAACAGGAACGTGAGCCGTGTTCTTGTGTCACTGTGTGTGTGTGTGTGCGTGTGTGTGTGTGTGTGTGTGTGTGTGTGTGTGTGTGTGTGTGTGTGTGTGTGTGTGTGTGCGTGTGCGTGCATCTTTTCCAGGAGTCATTCTTATGTGTTCTGATTACTGTCCTTGTTCTGCCTCCCCTCCATCTCCACCCAGAACTATTGCACAGCCAAAACCTTGTACATATCCGACTCCGACAAGAGAAAGCACTTCATGTTGTCCGTCAAGATGTTCTACGGCAACAGCGCTGACATCGGCGTCTTCCTCAGCAAGAGGATCAAAGTCATCTCCAAGCCCTCCAAAAAGAAACAGTCGCTCAAAAACGCTGACTGTGAGTTTTGCTTCTCTGTGTCTCACGCACGTACTTGTCTTCTATTTGTGCTGGGGACAATGTTTGTTGAAGAGTTTATCATTGTACAGGAAAGTATGTTAATGTGACAATTATGGACAACATTTATTTATCAGACTGAAAGCTTAAGTTACAGTCAGATTATTGGTGGGACCTTTTTTTTTTAAAAAGAGGCCTGCCCAAAATATCAACACAATTTTGATGCACACACCAACAAAGAAACCATAGCTTATGAAATAAGAAAAAAGAAGGAATGAAGGATAGAAAGAGGGGAAAAATGAACAGAAAACAGAAAGGAAGTCAAAACAACGTAAAGCTTGCCCATTGTAGTTTTGTTTATGTATGTAGTATGTATGTTATTGTGATTGATTATATTTATAATTTAAATTTACTTCAGTATTTCTTTTTTTGCACCGTCACTTGATTTTTATTATTATCAGCATTCCTATTATTGATAAGAACAGTATTGTGATGTTATATTTCCAACCACTAGAGGGCAGCGTAGCTTCACATGAGTGTCCAGTAACCCAGTTATGTCACATGTATCACACTTGTAGTGTACTCATCACCTCGTCCGCTAAGATTAACACGCTGTCAACGCAGCTGTAAGCAACATGTTTGGGTCGTTATGTAACCCGTCTGTCTGTGTGTCCTCTTCTTCATGTGTTTTTATTTTTTTTCCCCCACAGTGTGCATCGCATCAGGGACCAAGGTGGCACTTTTCAACCGGCTTCGGTCCCAAACAGTCAGCACGCGCTATCTACACGTCGAGGGTGGCAACTTTCACGCCAGCTCCCAACAGTGGGGCGCCTTTTACATCCACCTTTGTAAGTCAGCAAATGAATCATACAGAGGTTCAGCATGATTTAAGAGAAGGAATGCGGTTTGACAGCTTGTCACTTTGTCTTCACGTCTCGCTCTGCTCATTGTAAATGCAACCCACGCTGTATTATAGTAATTACACAGCTGATTCATCACGGACAAATCAAGGGATTGATTGATTGAATGAATGTGGGTTTGAGTGCTCTGAAAAATGTTAAATGTGTTTATTCGCTGCAACACTGACTTCCTCTTTCTTTCCTGCATTGTGTGTTTTCAGTGGACGACGAGGAGTCAGAAGGAGAAGAGTTCACTGTGAGAGACGGTTACATCCACTACGGCCAGACAGTCAAGCTGGTCTGCTCTGTTACAGGCATGGCCCTGCCCAGACTGGTAAAAGAAAACACATCGTTTGAGATTAGAGGGATCAGAACAGAAGTAGACACTTAGAAGGTGGTTCTTTTAAAGCATCAGCTAAGAGAATAAAACAAAGGAAAATAACACCAAAAACTTTGCAAATCATTTCAAGAAACAAATAGAAATATAGGTTGTCCTTATCTTAAAGGATATTATTTTTACAATTTATTTTTTATAAAGATTACTCAAACTAGATACGTGTTAATTACTGAACTTTAGAGGTTTTGTAGGTCGATTTTGTTACCTTTTGGAGAGCCAGGCTAGCTGTTTCCCCCGTTTCCAGTCTTTATGCTAAGCTAACAATGAGGGTGGTACTATCGATCTTCATCTTTCTTAACTGTTGGCAAGAAAAAAATACAGGCATGTTTCCCAAAATGTTGTAATATGGATAAACATTAAGAGTACGTAACATATAGACCTTGTTTGTCCAAAGACCATTTTTCTGAAATTAGTTTCATGTTCTTTTACAGTTTTTAGTGATTTCAATAAGCACCTACTAAACTTTCTTTTTGACTTCCCCCTTCTTTTCTTTTTCTTGTCCTCTCCCTCCTCCTCTGTTTTCAACCTTCCCTTTCCCTTCTCTCCGTTCTCCCATCTATCTTCCCGCTGGTCTAATCCCTGCCTTTTTTCCCCTCCCCATCAGATCATCCGTAAAGTGGACAAGCAGACGGCGCTGCTAGACGCCGACGACCCCGTCTCCCAGCTCCACAAGTGTGCCTTCTACCTGAAGGACACGGAACGCATGTACTTGTGCCTTTCCCAAGAAAGGATCATCCAGTTTCAAGTTAGTCTCTCACCTTTTTCAAATCAAGTCAATTCCACACCACTTACCGATGATTGAAGATGCTACTTTAGCATTCTGCATTAAGGAGCGATCTCTGTACCGTTTGAGTGCACTCAAATATAGGAAGTGCTATTGGGCTCAATCCTGCATCTATTCTTCTTTCTTATCATGGTGTTGGGATGTTTTTAGGATGACATTTTTTTCTTTGAAGTACACTCCGCTTTTTTAGATGTCCTGAAGCCAAAGAGGGACATTTGATTGCAGTCCTGATGAGAGTAGTCTTGATTGGGTGCAATTGTCGGTGGTTACCTCTTCACCAGATGTGCGTTAAAGGTCATGACTCCCCCTTTTTCTGCTAGGCCACTCCATGCCCAAAGGAACCAAACAAGGAGATGATCAACGACGGCGCCTCCTGGACAATCATCAGCACAGACAAGGCTGAATACACTTTCTACGAGGGCATGGGCCCCGTCCACTCGCCTGTCACCCCCGTGCCTGTGGTGGAGAGCTTACAGGTAGACGCCGAAGAGACAGCATTTTGGATACACAAATGCCCTTGTATTTCCTGAACACAAACCTGGTCACAGTGTAGGTTTAGTCCTCTTCATATCGGCGATGTCGCTAAACGATCTTCTTCTTCCGCAGCTAAACGGTGGAGGCGACGTCGCCATGCTGGAGCTGACGGGACAGAACTTCACTCCAAATCTGCGGGTCTGGTTCGGAGACGTTGAGGCCGAGACCATGTACAGGTTTGTCTTTTTCTTCTGTTTTTAATTTGATTGATGATTCTAGGTAAATGTTCTTTTATATTGTTTTCTCCCTGCCTGTGACTTTTTATGCATACTGTAATTCACAAGGCTTCATGATGGACTCTTTCCTTTTCTTGGCCAAGATGAGATCCATTATCCGCAGCAGATTAGTTAGAATTTTCCTTTTTTCCCCCCCTCATTAGCATACAAATTGGCCATTTCGACTTATTTGGGGATTTATTAGGGACCATGCAGTCATAGAAAAATGATGGGCTTTAAGTTCAATGCCAATAATTGCGATATGAATAAGTTAGTAGTGTAATTTGAATTAATAAAGGCTTTCAGAATGCTCTCTGCGAGACTTGATGCTGCAGATCCGTTGAATGCCTAATGGCCTGAATCCTATCAGTCAGGTCGTATAATGCTGCTTCTTATTTTTGCTTCGAGTGAGCCAAAAAACCTTTAAGAGCCGAAGTACTGCAATGTTACACCCTTGTAAAAAGCCATTACCTTAGATTTCCCTTCTGTCATGTTGAGTTTTATAGATATAGTGCATTTGATGTGTTTTTGTATCAGTACCACCCACCAAGCGTTACGTCACAGAGGGTGGAGGAACACGAAAGTCAAGAACAACCACCGTCAGAGAAAACAGTGGGACCTCCATGACTGTAGTGCTACAGAGGCGTCATAAATATAACAAGAGTCCCTGTTCTGCTTGGGTGTGACATGTAATGGACTTAGGGTCAGGCAATATGAACATTTGTTTACCATCAGATATTTTTATCTTTACTATTTATGTAACTCTTGTATGAGTCTGTTTTGGGCAGTGTTGCCAATCAATTCAGATATTTTTTTTAAATCAGTGTGATGAAGTTAAATGCAGAGGTGTTAATCATAAGTTTCATCCCAATACTACATTATATTTATCATTCAGACGATACTGCAATACGATACTTGCTGATATCACAAAGTCTGCCCAGGTACGATTAAGATAACATTCAGAGAATTGCGATTGAAACCATCAACCCACAAAAAGCAACTAAGATATGATCTGACAATCTTATCACTGGGCTCTGTGGGTAAATAGGAGCACTTGGACGAAATTGGTGACACAGTCGTGCCATGGGAATTTCTAAATAAAAGCTCATCTTACAGATGATGATGCGTATCATCGTATATGATCATTGAGTCCATAGATCAAGTTATCTTAGCCATCGACAGTTCCTCAGTTCATTCTCAAGACGGTACAATGAGTCACAAGTGTATTAGTGTATTAGTTCAGCCTTTCTAACATTTTCATTTCCTTACACACATACCCCTGCTAATATCTTTGTATTAACATCTTAGCAGTTAAGGTTTCAATAAAAGTATGTGTATTTCTATGGCAAAATATCACGACAAAGGCTCTTATGTATATTGCCTCCTCCTAGATAAACTCAAGTTACGTCCATTGATGGACAATTGTGAAGGAAAAGTAAGAGACAAAAAAATTTATGTCTCAAATTTAGGTGATTTTGTATTTTTCAGATAACTAGTGCTTTTCTTTAGGTTTCAGAACATTTTTGTTCTTTGTAAGATCAACAATTTAAAACCCAGTTTTATTATCTGAAAAATGAATGTCACAAATTCAAAAACACAACATTTTGGAGGTACGGGGTTTTCATAATTCCCACCAAATGTATATACTTATTCGGTTTTGTCTTTTTATCATACACGATCTTGTAACTCAACAAAAGTTCACTCTTCGTGTTGTTTTCTTTCCCGCCAAACACTCCTCCAGGTGTGCGGAGAGCATGCTGTGCGTTGTGCCCGACATCTCCGCCTTCCGCGAGGGCTGGCGGTGGGTGAGGCAGCCCGTCCAGGTGCCCGTCACGCTGGTCAGGAACGACGGCATCATCTACTCCACCACGCTGACCTTCACCTACACACCAGAGCCCGGGCCGCGGCCGCACTGCAGCGCCGCCGGGGCCATCCTGCGGGTGGGAAACTCCACCCTGCTCAGCAACAACAGCCAGGAGGCCGGCCCCGGCGTCTACGGCCCCAACAGCACCTCCAACGCAGGAGTCACGTCCTCATCCTCCGCCGCCGCAGCCGTGGTCTCCTAACGCACACAGGGGGCCACTCAATACTATATGCCTTGAGAGCAGATGTACCACAAGGTATATAAAAGACAATGGGGAAATAATAAACAAAAGACTGACTCACTCTAAAGTGCTGCGTATTCATTTTGGATACAAAGAATCTGAAATGGAAAAAAATTGGTGGGAGAAAGAAGCAAACGCAGGAGGGAATCTGAAGGAGGAGCTGTCAGCCAACGGGAATAAGCGGGAAAAAAAGGTGCTCCTTGACACGCCCCCTCCCCCCCCCCCCCCCCACCCCTCTCCTGTGGTTACTTTAGGGACCTGCCTATCCAGTTCTGGTGTTTGGAATGAGTGAAATTCCTGCAGGCTCGGAGCACCAGCACCTTTCTGCGGCTGTGAGAATGGGAAAAAAAAAAAAAAAAAAACCACAACAACAATACATCCACCGTGTACAAACAAAACAAAAAAATCTCCCGAAAGGAAAGTATATTTTTGCTCCACCCTGCTCCCCCCCCTCCTCCCACCACTTGTTTTTATAATTATTCCTTTTTTTTTGTTCTTTTGTTTTTTCGTTGATTTGTGGTTTCCTAAAGGGGGCTGGATGTATTGTTGTTGGAGGGGGCGCAAGGATGCAGAGGGACTCACATAAAACGTGACGATAACATAGTTTTTATGGACCAAGGATCTTGTATAAGCTTTAGTAAAGGTACATTTTTCTCCATACCTTTTTTGTATTAAACATATAGTACACTTTTGTTACCAAATAGTTTCTATTCTTCCTCTGAGCTTGGGCTTTGTTTTCCCCCCTTTGAGGTCCAATATCCCAACCTGTATGTTATTGCGACCTTACTACAAACGCCTGCTTTTTCAGTCTATGGATTGAACTTTTTTTTTTTTTTAATTTCTTTTTTTATACTCTTGCTTCTTCTGTTGGGGGAAAAAAAAATCTGAAGTCCGGGTTGTTTATTTACATAAGCGAAGGTTGGGTTTTTTTTTGTTGTTGGTTTTTTTAAATTGGGGAATAACCTCAGAGGGCCTATGTTTTTTTTTATCATTGGTTTTTATGAAGTCTTTAAAAAGAAAAGCTTTAAGCAACGCCTCTGCCTTGCCTGCAATACTCTATGTGCGCTATGTCTCCTTCTGGAAAGTATGGAAAGTATATACACATCAGAACATCTCACATGGAGCCATAGCAACATTTGCAGAATACGTGAAAAAACTAGACTTCCATGGTTACGAAAGCAAGTCGGTTTCAAACTAATGTAACAAGCGTAGTCATTGACTTAAAAGGATAGCCTTAGTACTGTATATTCTTACTGTGTACACAGTCGAACCGCTCACATATCTAATATCCTGTATCTGTCGCTCTATTGGTCACTGTTAGCGTATCATAATGTAGTGAAACTCTCTAAAGCTGCACCTAGCAAAGGTGTCTTCCAGTGTGTGCTGTAGTTCTGGTGGCATTTAACTCCAGTGGTTTTCCAAAAAAAAAAAAAAAAAAAAAGACGGACACTTTTCAATTTGATGTGGCCTTAACCGATAACTTCAATTACAAAAAAAAAAAAAAAAAAAAAAAGTACTTCACCTTTTTTCTTATCTGCTGTTTACTCACCTCGGAGGAACCTGTGCGTAGCACAAAAACAAGCTAATGCCTCGCTTCCTGTCACAGGAGCTGCGCCTCCAGAACCACCTTGTCATGCAAAGCAGCCTTTCCGAAGGATCTCTCGGCCTTGGTCTTCTCGGTGTTCCAAGTACAATAAGCCCAGTTTTTTTATTCTCATGCGGTGCCCAGCACCCTTTTCACTTTTGGTACAAATGTCTCACGAGCGCCGTAAGCTCTTACTCAGCCTTCTTTTTAAAACAAAACAAAAAAAAGAGAGATATCTCCTGTGGTTTTTATTATCTTTGCAGAAACAAGCGTGTGTACATTGTTAACTCACTGTCCGAGTAGTTGCACTCATCTGTGTTGTTCATGGCGACCGCGTCCTCCTGTAGGAGTATAAAAGGCCTTCTAAATGTGTGTTATTGAAGATGTGCATTTCCAAACAGAACAGCAATATTGTACAGGTCATTTCATCGTTTTTGTCCGCCTGAGCACTAGTTCACCAGCCAGCAAAGTGTGCGTGTGTATGCGTGTGTGTGAGTGTGTGTGTGCGCATGTGTGTGTAACTGTCATATGTAGTTGCTGTAATGGAATATTGAGTCAGACTCGCTCCATTTGAAAGTGTGTTCCAACTGCTCTCCAAAAAGGAAAAATAACCTGAGATTCACGGGGTGTTTCTGTCTTCCACCACGATCCAAATGTCTGATTATTGTGGATAAACATTCAAAGGCAATACTTGTGATCTAGTATTACAGTACAACTGTATACACTTCCGGAAGGGAAAAAAAAAAAAGAACAACAATAACTGTAACTTGAATGTCTGCTTAATGAAGTGTTCCAGAAATGTTTCCCTTCAAACAAACCCTTGAAATAGGAACAAAAAAGGATTCGCTTGCACCCCCTTTTTATTAATAAACAAAAAAAAAACCCGATTAATTTATGCCCCTATTAAGCCACCCTCGCCCACCTGTCAGTCATTAATGTTAAATGTTTTATATTGTAATATTGATATTTTTTAAATTATTGGTACAAAGTCTCCCCTTGTCTTATGTCAAAAAAAAGAAGAAAAAAAAGAAAAGAAAAGTGCATTATTGCCCGTGCTGCCTAGGTTGGCCTGGGAGTGTATTCTTTTTTTTTTTTTTTTTTTTTTTTTTGAGTTTCCTTCAAAGAGGCCACTTCCTGTATATCGTGGAGTCGTGGAGGAGTCGGTGCTGCAGCGGCGGTGTAGCATCAGAACCGAATATTTGCGATATTTCTCCTCCAACACCGAAGCGTTGTGACGAGCCGCAGGTCACCCTGAACCCTTTACTCTGCAGGATGGAGGTCGCAAAACATCTTAACTGTAGATTTTTTTAACGTGAGTGTTTTTTCTACTAGCTCTTAAAAAAAACCCGTCAGTGAGTTTTTGAACATAGCCTTTCTGCATTAGCATCACACCCCGCCCACTCTTCCCCCTGTTCCCCTTTCCACCCCCCCATTGAGCTTGGATATTTTTGGGTTTTTGTTTACATGCTGAGTCGCCTCTTACGGCTACCCCCCCCCCCATCCCCCACTGGCTCCTCTACATCTCATCACGCGAGTCAGAACAGAGCAGTTTTGTCTCATTGGCTCAAACTAATAAAAAGGGGGTGGGGGGGGGGGGTGATGCATGCTTTTTTCTTTTTTCTTTTTTTTTTTTTTAAATGTGTCGCCTTGACAATCTGAGCTGGTTTACAGTTTATTTTAGGGAGGATGCAGAATAACTTGATATCAAGTGTCACACTTAAAGGGGGACGAACTATCAAAAGGGGTCAAAAAAACTGAATGTTACACGCCTTCTTTAAAAAAAACGCACGCTGTTATTAACAAAGAGAGGAAGAAAAACAAAACAAACGCCATCTCATTAGCGATGCTTTAACAAAATATCTTAACCTGGTTTTGTTTCTCTTTGTGTGTCTGGTCATATTTGTTTTACTCTTCCAAAAGCAGCTGTTCTTGTGTTTGTTTTTTTTTGTTTTGTTTTTTTATAATGAGCTCTGAACAATGTATGTATCCTCTAATATGCCAAATGTCTTTTATAATGTAGTTTTCATGCACTGCTAAACAAAACAGGGCAGAGTGAGAGGCAGCTTTAAACAGATAATAAAAAAAAAAAGGAGTGTGGAGCCCGTTCTCTGTCGCACTCAGCCTTACTTCTCCTTAAGACTATTGGGCTGTTTGCACTACAGAGTGCTAACCTTTATTTTTCTCTCACACATTTCATCCTCACTCTTTACCTCTCATGTTTATGTATGTACATTTGGAGTTTTTTAACACGCAGCCTTTTAATGCTTAGCTTTGCTACAGTCCGATCACCTTTTTTCCGTCGTCATTCTCCCCTTTCCTTCTCCTTCTCCTTCTCCACGTGCTTTCACTCTCTTTCACTCTCACTGTATCTGTGTATTATTCTAGTAAATGGTAAGCAGAGGTGTCATTGTGTTAGTATACTCAGTGCTCAAAGGGTTGCTGATGGTAGAAACCTGTGCCGTTTGTAACATTTAGCAATAACGTCAAAACAAAAGGGGACGGATTCTTTTTTTTTTTTTTTTTTGTGTTTTTGATAACATACGTTAGTTTTTTTGTTTGTTTTTTGTACATATTGCAGCTCCAGATCATGCTCAAATCTGTATGTCATTAAAAAGAAGAAGAAAAAAAAAACGAGAAAAAAAAACTTGCAATATTGGCATAAAAATGAGAAATAAAAAAAGTGATATAAAATCTCACTTTGTGTAACGTTTTTAATTGTCATCAGTAATGTAATCATGTTTATTTATTTTTTTACACTTTATTCCAAATAATTCAGGTTTAAGCAGAAAAAGTACAAATGTTGATGTCAGGCTTGTGTATCTTCCCTCCTCCAGTGGCCGTTAAGCTTCTCCCAGGGCTTCTGGCGTCTACCAAGCCCAAATGGAGCTCTTATCCTTGGGAAGAAGTCCCAGCAGATCCCCCCTCTCTCTCTTTACACCACTTGTCTGGGCCCTAATGCCCTCTGTCCTTTAGAGCCACTCTTATTAAAGCCGTTAAAAGCTCCAAGTTACTCTGCCCCAAAGCCTCTGCAAACGCACTTGCAAACCGGGCGCTCGATGTCTTTATATGGTCAACCAGACGTTGTGTTTTTTTCAGAGATGGTTTGTGTGTCCGTACATAAACCAACAGAACACAGCACCGTCCCTGAAATACACTTTTAAGATGTACAATATGAACTCACTGATTACATTCAATTATGTTTAAGTTTAGCAGGACTTCCGATCAAATAGGCACATAATCATGCAATAAAACTAAATCTCTATTAATGCATCAAACTTCAAAGTAAGAATTTATACAACAATATTACATCGTAACACACAAAAACAAGAAATGTTTGCTACATGAAGGCTGCTATATTTAACAGTAGGAATCAGTGAAAAACAGGCGGGTAATGCCGGGAATTTGCTTTTTTTAAAGGAGAAGGGATACAGGTGTTCAAAGTCCCACTACATGATAAGGCCTCTGCAGTTCCCATAGCACACACACACACACACACACACACACACACACACACACACACACACACACACACACACACACACACACACAGCACAAACCCCCCCAAACCCCCCATCGGCACACACAAACACAGGGGGGTCAAGGACAAGAGCAGAACTGTTTGTGCACCGGAGGACTGTTTTGATGCTGCTGATTACAGTTACATTGCAGCGTGACAGACGACAAATAAAAGCCTGTTTGCGAATATATATATTGTATATTGTTACTATTTACTACAACTTTCAGGCTGTTTTTAAAATAGTTACGTTTTAGCCATGTGTTTGTGGAAGCAGTGAGCATACGACTGGATAAATGAAGCTTTGGTTATACTGCAAAAGTTTAGTTTTTTTGAGTTTGTAAAAAGGATGTTTTGATATAGTTTTGCTGTTGTTAAACCTTGACTCCGTTTGCATTTAACATTTATCAAGACTGTTCTCCGGTTTTTGATTTCTCAGTTCGCCGGGGAGGCGTTCGAGAAATTCAAAGCTTTATTCAAGAATTCAAGGTAACACAGGGTGAGTAATTGAAAGTATTCCTTTTAAGTAGCTAAACTTCCAATAACGCTGGCGTGGTTCGGTTCAATCTTGACCTTGGAAACAGCAGTTGTCGTTTTAGTAGCCGTGTAAGAGCTTTTGATCTGATCACATGATCTTCGACATTATATTGACCTTGCCTAGTTTTTTTTTCTTCTGACCTCTCATCAATGTTGGCTTAAAAGATAATTCTTGATTGTTGCACCATTTCCATGACAACTGCACTGAAACTCAATCTGCTGATGAAGACGAGGTACGACAGAGCAGTTACTAAAATACCCTCGAGGTGAGATTCATTTGTCAGCTGATGTAGTCACCAAGGGCGAGTTCTTTTTTGCAAATTGTCACTAACTTTTTTTAAAATTTATTTCCAGGTGAAGCAGACCTTGAGGTGAACTGTTTTCATAACAGGAAAGTAAGAATTAAAATACTTTTCTTTGTAATTTTTCCTCTCTGGCACTGATTCTGGTTTTGGATATTTCTCATTCTGGTGCACATAGTTCAAAACAATGAACTGTACGGAAAGACAATTTGGTCCCTGTGACACTAAAATGTATATAAAGAGGGCGGTAAACATCATGAAGTTGTAATCTGCTTCATAAAAGTACTCCCTTCCTAATGACAGACTTGAGGCCCCTTCAACGTAAGCTTTAGAAAAAAACATCTGGCTGTGACATCACGGAATGTGCACCTCTACTGCTCCACGTTAACAACAATTGTACCCACGTCGCGTCACACTTAAAGCTAAAGCGACGTAGCTGCTCATAAACTAGTCCTATAAGGGCCTTACGTTAAAAAGAAGAATCCCTTTAAGTGTTTGCACTCAGCCAGAGCTCTTACACCGAGGTATCAGTCCAGTTTAGGTCAGCTCGTTCCAGGCGGAGGCACAGATGCCGGTGTAGGTGAAGCGCGTGCTGCCTCCGCTTGGTGTGGTATTACCATTCTGCTCGTTGGCCTTTGGCCTCGCACTTAATCTGCCCGCTTCTCCTTTGGCTTCCCCGATTCCAGGTGACCTCCCCAAGCCGCCGCCACCGCCTCTGCCGCCGCTCCCTCCGCCTTTCCTCCCCAAGCAGCTGCAGCAGGTGAAGGTGGACAGCATGCCCTGGCGGAAGCGCTTGTTCATGAAGCAGTAAATGATGGGGTTGACGCAGGCCGAGGTGTAGGACAGCAGGTGGATGTAGGAGATGGGCGCCCCGGTCAGGCGGTAGGCCGAGCGCCGGTCGAAGGCCTGCCACGCGTTGACCACGAACACGGGGGTCCAGCAGAGGAAGAAGAGGAAGACGATGACCAGGAGCATGCGGATCACGCGCTTCTTGGCCATCAGGTTGGCTGTGGAGCTGCTGCCGCACACTCGGCTCGCCACGGGCTTGCTGCTGGGGTTACTCGTGGTCGCTGTGATGCTCTTCCTTTTAGACGGCTGCAGGTAGCAACCATCACTGTCACCGGGTTTGATGCTGCCAGTGCTGAGTTGTCTTTCTGCCGGGGGGGGAGGGGGAGTGAATATGAGAAGATAAGACGGGAGTGTTGGAGTGCAGTTTTATCAGCAGTACAAAACCACTCATGACTTGGAAAGTTGAGGTTGTATCTGTCACTTAAAACATATGAATGTAAGAGTGTTCTATAAGCCAGGGATGAGTTTCCAAAAGATTAGAGGGAAATCATCATCTTTTATGTTGAGTTAAAGCGTAAGTCTGGTGATATTCTATAAAGTTTCTCAAGAAAGGACCAAATTGAACAATTAATTGATCCTACTAAAAAGTATTGTCCGTGTAGCCAATCCCAATACCGCTTATTTTCTTTGCAATAAACCTCCTTTTTTATGCTTTTCCTTTGGACGTGGGCCCGGTGGTTTATTTTGTGACAGTCTTACAAACTTGCTGCAGTAAACTCTCACTTGAGCACAATGTGTATCAATCCGCAGCTGAAAATAGTCCCAAAGATGCACCTTTTACTCCAGTTTAAGATACGTTCGCTAAAATCCACAGTGCCCAGCTGTTTTAGGGAATTCTTAAGCCTTTTAAGAAGAAACCTAGCTATATGCTTCTGATGAGTTTTTAAAGATGTATGTACAGACAGATTATATCGGTCGTAAAGTATTGAAACATGGAGTAAGATATTGTTGGTTTTGGTCTTTTCATAGTGATTATTTATTATAGGAAAATGTATAGTAATGCTAACTTTTTCCTTAAAAAGAAACTGTTGCTTTTGATGACTTGCTTTGTTTTATTTTCATACCTCGGTTAGATTTCCTGCTTGACAGCTCAAATGTGATTCCCCGGTAGAGCTCCAGGCAAATGAGTCCGTAGGCGGTCATCATGACGATCCCGGGGATTAGGAAGAGCATCAACAACAGGGACACATACCTGCAAGAGACGAATTCAGGGGAGGAAGAGCATTAACTGATAATTAAATCAACACCAGAGCCAATATATGAATCCTCTGCCTTTGAGTCTAGACTAATATCATCATGACAACATAACATTTATATTGTATTTAATGGGTAATAAGCCACACATTGTTTTATCTTTTCTTTTTTCCATTATAGCAATTTAAATGTACCTTTTAATCCGGTCTCTAAAAGCACTTTGGACTACATGTCTTGTTTTTTTAAAATGTGCTGTTTAAATGAATCGACCTGACAAATTGACTTTGTTATTTCAAATTGTTTGCTTTTGTTTTAAAGAGTCAGATCCGTGAAGATTTCCCCCAAGTGGTCGTCTCTCACCATCAGCACCAGACTGAGAAAAAAATCAATGAACGGGCCATCTGAAATTAGCAACGAGCTACTTTAGCTGCCACACAATCTGAGTGCATCTGAGTGTGAAGGCGCTCTCCTGGGACAGCAAAGGTACGACGCTCCCTCATGCACTTGTTTTTTTTTAGCTCACCAGGACTGCTGGATGACGTCGTTGGGCCACACTAGGCGGCACATGAATCCGGTGCTGTTGTTGTGGCGGGTGAAGGGCTTGAGGCCACTAGAAATGGGGTACGGCAGCATCAGGATGAAGGACGCCACCCAGGTGGCAGTGATGACTTTGGCGGCGTGGGATTTGGTTTGCCACGTCCTGGAGGTCAGCGGGTTGCAAATGGCACTGTAGCGCTCCAGGGAGATGGCCACCAGGTTGAAGGTGGAAACACTCACTGAGACACCTGCACAGATCGGAGAAGACAAAAATAGATTACCGACTCAGTGTTGAGCTCTGATTTGTTAAAAACATAAGAACTATATATATCTAATATCTGATAAAGAATGACCTGACATATATGAACATAGAAATCACATAAACAGTCTGTTTTTTAAGGAATAATTCAACATTTTGGGAGGTACGACTTAGATGAGAAGACTGATATATGACCCTTAGCTTAGCTTAGCATAAAGACTTAAAACAGGGGCAAAAAGCTAGCTTGGCTCTGTCCAAGGGAGGAAAAAAAACCTTTATCTTGATGGAAACACATGAGACTGGTATCAAGCTCTTGGCAAGAAAGCAAATTAAGTGCATTTCCCAAAATAGAACGGTTCCTTTTATTAGGTAACATTTCCCTTCACCTTGGCTTTGTTCTTTCGCCATGAGCTACGGCACATTCATTTTTAGTCACAATCAATGTAACTGCTGAGCAGCTTCATCATGTCTGTCTGTTACCAATTAGCGTTAACACACTCAGGAACAATAACAATAAGAACTATAAATACATTAAAATCATCGCTGTGTACAATCCAAGATAAGTGACACATGAACAGATAAACACACGGACAAACGAGGTAATAATCCTGGATGACGGAGCGCTGATCTCACTAGATGGAGCAACTGGAAGTAAGGAAAGAATTGAAAATTTGATTTCCTAGCGGACCTGTAATTGGATGAGAATGAAATATCGGTAAAGGTGCTCCATCTGTAATGACGGTACGTCGTTACAAAGCTCCCAGTGAAGGCTCTTTGTGAGGGAAAAACTTCTGGAATTCATCAAAATCACGAGCAGATTAAAGCCAAGGGAGCGTTGTTTCAAATCCCTGATCTGATTTACCGTCTGCGGCCTCCGTTATTTATTGTTAGAGAAATAATGTGGAAGTCATTTAAATCGGTAATGGGCATAAAAATGACGTTGATTGAAAATGTAATTTTGTCTTTAAATGTTGGGCTTGTAAAAACAAAGGAACGTCTGACCTCTGCCACAAACAAACTCATATTAAATTATGATTTTTGCTGTTTAACTTTCAAACTAAACTAAAAGCAGGCATTTTGGTTTGAGTTATATCTAACAATATGTTCAACTATTTTCCCTGCAAAGAGCAAGAAGAGAACTAAACAGCTTCTATGGAGTCTATTACTGCTTGTAATGGGAGGACAGTTAATGCTGTTAATACATTTCTTTGTAAAAGGGTAGGCTTTTATATAAATAACTTTTACCCGCCTTATTAAAGTGTGGGGTAACTAATAATGCTTAATAAGTTCAGTGAATGGCCTTTGTCCTTCTCAACTCCTGCACTGATTTGATCTGCCTCTGTCTGACTGAAGTGGGTCAGGTTGTGCTGTTTACTTGTGCTGAGCTGTCTTTTGTTCCGCCACTGTATCTTACATCACTGCGTATCGGACCGTGTTGGATTGGCTGCTTGTACGTACACGCCTGAAGCTCGGATTCAAAGTGAGCGCGTTGGAACTTTGTTCACTTCAACAGATGTGACTGAGAAAACAGCCGTTAGTGTCAAACTCTGCACATACATCATCAAACACAGTTTTTAAGGGGGGGTTTTAAAGTTTTGTTGAAAATGGTCCCGAACTGATCGTATAGATTTAATTCATAATTTCCAGTTGGGAACTTGTATTACCCACCATGTATCATTTTGCTCAAGACTGATAATAATAGACCCTGTCTGTAGCTATTCATGAGGGTGAATGTTCTGTAGAAAAAACAGGAAACAACAGTCTATATTGCACGTAAAAAATGCAAATATTGAAGCAGGAAAAACTAAATTTGTGGCTTTAGATAAATCTGCACTTTTTGACGACATGTTTACTTCGACTAGAGCTGTTTTTAGCTTATTTTTCAACACACTAAATCACCACGAACATACCGGTAAATGAACCTTTGTGCAGGACATGGCCGAAGATGACTGTAATTATCCTCTCTCTCTGCCATACAATGTAATTACCATAAAAATATGAAACATAATATGAATGCACAATGTACCCAGAGTTCATTTTGCATCGGGGTTTGGCAGAAATGGGTTAGAATTAGAAGATAATAGAGCATCAGTGAAAAACCTTTACTCATTTCCATCAAACTTGGATGCAAAACTTAAACTGTTATGGCAAAATGTTCTTTTTTCTTATTTCTATTTGTCATTTTCTTTACTTCAGTATAAGAAAGTTTACTTTGGGGATAATAATACATTGAGGTATCAAAATGATATCATTTATCTAGATTTCAACAATATATGATTGATATGGTTAAATAAATCTAGTAAAATAAGTTGAAATCTGTATAATTTAACCGTAACGGAAGATTTAAGACCACAAAAAGACAACAAATAAGATATATCACGATTTAAAGATAAAATAATCTAATGTAATCATTTTAATCACCCATGAAGTACATGACCAGCTTGCACATGCCGGTGCCGAAGATGAAGTCCCTCATGAGGTTGGGGATGAGGGTGAAGGGGATGCAGACCAGAGAGACCATCAGGTCGCTGATGGCCAGAGACAGCAGGAAGAGGTTGGTGACGGTCCTCATGCGCCTGTTCCTCACCAGGACGGCGATGATGAGGCTGTTGCCCAGGACGCTGAGGAGGAAGATGAGGCCGTAGAGGACGATCCGGACTGTCTGGTTGATGTCTGAGAGGAGGAGGAGACACATTAATGCACAGACACATAAACTAGGGCATGTCATTCTTAAAATGTGTGCTGTTTTTACTCACACACCTCGGTTTATTTGTATTCTTAACTTTATTTACACCCTAAATCACTCTAATACATCCAGAATATCCCTGTCTATAATCGTATACACAGTGGATGGTTGGACAGTGCCTCTAACCATAATAAACTCACTAAAATGTAAATATGTTGCGTCTGTCCTCTTAGATATTTTGTCCACAGAAAGTATTGTGCCATTTAATCCAATATCTTATTTCCATAACGTGTTTAATGGCATTTCAGTTTACTTGGCATGTCAAAGCCAGTGTTCACTGACAACATATGTGTCACTTCTAACAGACTGCATTGGCTGTGTGGAGGTCCTGAGACATATGTGCTAATAAAATGCCCAAAACAGTCGCTCTTATGGCGCAAACTGGAGACAACCGGTTGCATTTGAAACAAAAACACAATATGTCATTTTCTGAACACAACTATCAACTATATATCATTTTATTGTTCCATAAAATAGATAAATGCACTGTACCTTTAGGTTCGGGTGAAGGATCCTGCTCGTTCTCGCACTCCGAAACATTCTTGATTCCAAAATTACATAAAATCTTGTTGAGGTCGGTTGAGTTAATGAGCATGTCGTGTAGTGTGAAGGTCTCCATGTCGGGTTCTCCTCAGGTACAAACAGTCATATGAGAAGAACAGCATGCGTCATGCTCTAACACAAAAAGAAAAGACTCCAAAATATGAGATTTGTTACAACAGATCTTCTCGGTCGATTTTAAAAAAGAAGAAATAAGAATAATAATAATAATGGTCTCTACAAGTTTCCCAGTCTGGTGCTGCGCTCCAGTCCTGCTCAGCATGTCCAGCTACTGAACATGTGCAGGGTTTGCATTGTGGAGTGCTCTGCCCGCCTTTAGGTCTGTGCAAGTCAGCATCAAGCCCCCTTTTTTTTTTTTTTTTTCTTTGTATAAAACAAGTCATAAATCATTGCAGTAATAGGGATGCTGCTCGGTGGTATAGGCAATATGTTGTCTGCATGGAGCATTATTCTTCATTCTTCATTAATACCTCCATTATCTTTATAGGAGAGCAATGATGGGCCATAATGTCAAGTCAAGGTGCAAAACTGAAATGAACTTAATTTCTAAATGTCAGATGTTTGGGGCCATGAGTGATTCCATATGTGTTCCTTCATAGTTTGGATGTCTTCAATATTAATCTACAATGTAGAAAAAAAATAAAATAAAGAAAAACCATTGAATGAGAAGGTGTGTCCAAACTTTTGACTGGTACTGTATTTCCACTAAATGTTTAAAAAAAGAAAGTAGGAAACATCTTCATGTCTGCATGGAGCATTATTCTTGATTCTTCATTAATACCTCCATTATGTCAAATTCCCCCTTATCGTGTATAGGAGAGCAATGATGGGCCATAATATCAAGTCGAGGTGCAAAACTGAAATGAACTTAATTTCTAAATGTCAGATGTTTGGGGCCATGAGTGATCTGTGCTGCGTTCAGGCTGTCTATGTCCACGCTTCCATGACACATTTCAAAGCATGACATTGCCTGCAGTGGCGTTTCATGTGAGCATGTCAGCAACAATATGGAAGTTCATTGTCTCGTGCTGTTATTGTTCTGATGGGTGGAGGGATGCTCTGTCATTAGTGCCCAAACAACGCCGACTCCAATATTGTGTGTTGAACAATACTGTCTTACTCCCTGCAAGAGCCAAGTAATTATTATTGATGTTATTATAAATCCCTTAAGAAAGCCTTGGGAGTGAAGCTATTCTCATGTGAGTGAAACAGCTGTTTTAAGGTTCATTATGGTTAATCAAACACAAGAGATGAGTTTAAATCAGTGTCACTTAAATAAAAAACCTTGACAAATTATTATCACAGCATATGCATGTTAATTGCCTTTGCCTTGGAAGTAAGGAAGAAAAACACTGGTGCTCTGATTCGCCTTTGACAAATGGGGGAAATTCGTGTTAGGGTCATTTACAGTAATGGCAAAAATGCACATGTGGAATTCATGGAGGCTAATGTCAGAAACCCACATGTGCCCGTATCATGTGACTCTTTAACAATGTGAAATGTGCAAAAAACATGTCACAAGTGAATCTTTACTCTTTACATAATGTAGAAATATTCCATCCTACAAGTAGGAGCCCTGCATTAAAAATCTAATTTATTAAAGTCCAGAATTATTTTCATCAAATGTACTTAAAATATCAAAAGTAAAAATACTATACTAATTATAGTAAAAGTTATTCGGCATAAAACACCCTCTGTAATTAAGTAATATGAATGTATATTATATCATTTGATTGTCAAAACGGATGCATTCAGGTGTAAGCAACATTTTATTGATGTAGTCGAGGTGGAGCTATATTTACTGCATTATAAGATGTTGGGTCATTCATTTATAACAATTACTAATGACATGTCGTTATCTGATCATATGAAAGTCACATTACTTAAGCTGTCAGATACATGTTGTGAAGTAAAAAGTGCAGTATTTCCATTTGGGATTAATAGAAGTATGAAGGAGCATAAATGGAAATATTCAAGTACACAAAGTACACAAAACTGAGATTAAGGCCTACAGTAGACCTACTTAGTGTACTTAGCCTACACACAACCACTGAAATGTATCACATATGAAGGGTTTATCAAATGTTATATTTTGTGCTGTGGTGGATTGTTATTTACTTATACTTTATTTGAGTATTTCCATTTTATGCTACTTTATACAGTACCAGTCAAAAGCTTGGACACACCTTCTCATTCAACTACTTTGAAGAATCTAAAATATAAAACATATTCTGGTTTGTTGAGCATTTGTTTGTTTACCACATAATTCCATATGTGTTCCTTCATAGTTTGGATGTCTTCAATATTAATCTACAATGTAGAAAAAATGTAAAGAAAAAACATTGAATGAGAAGGTGTGTCCAAACTTTTGACTGGTACTGTAATTACTATAATTATTTGATTAAAATTATAAAAAAAATAAAAGATCATGTAAATGTGTGACACATGAATGATGAAGGTGTTATATTCACATTATAATGTTTCCAAAAACTTTTTACTGGTACTATATATACACATATAACTATTTGATATAAAACATATATATTTGTTTGTTTACCACATATTCCATATGTGTTCCTTCATATTTGGATGTCTTCAATATTAATCTACAATGTTTGGCACTTGTGTCCAAACTTCAGTGGTTATTTCTATATTTTATATACAGTACCAGTCAAAAGTTTGGCCTTCTCATTCAGTGGTTTTTCTTTATTTTATTTTTATTTTTTTTCTACATTGTAGATTATTGAAGACATCCAAACTATGAAGGAACACATATGGAATTATGTGGCAAACAAACAAATGCTCAACAAACCAGAATATGTTTTATATTTTACATTCTTCAAAGTAGTTGAATGAGAAGGTGTGTCCAAACTTTTGACTGGTACTGTATTTCCACTAAATGTTTTAAAAAAAGAAAGTAGGAAACATCTTCATCTCGGAACCAAAGTATCTGGTTCTTGTTTCCCCCGGACGCGCACCGACCGACCGACCGACCTGAGTTGCTAAGTAACCTCTGCAGTGGGAGGCTGCTGCCTGGCTGGATGCTGCTGATGTCCCACACTTCAAACTGTCCCGTTTCGGACGCAACACTTCGTTGAGGAGGATGGACGACGGCTCCGACTTGTCCCTGACCATCGCTCAGATCGTCCAGCGGCTGAAGGGAAGCCACCTCCACTCCCAGATAGAGAGGCAAGCCAAAGTGAGTGAGGAGGCTAGTTAGCATGTGGCTAACGAGCAGTCAGGAGCGTCAGGAGTGGCAGCTGGATGTTGTGCTTCTAGTGATGTAAAAACACAACGCACAAGCTTCATAACTCATAGCACAAACAAATGTGTTTTTATCTTTCCCCAAATGTCATGTAGGAGTGTTTACATCAACCTGAGATCAAGCTGGAGTCCCTCAAAGAGGACGTACGCAGTTTTCTCAAAACATCAGGTGGGCACATTACCCTTCAGTCTTTCCCTGTACCACACACACTGTCACTGAGCTTTCTGCTTATTCTAATACAAATATATGTATATATCTGTCTGCATGGTGATAATAGTATTTAAATGTTTTACAGGCTGGGAAAGACAGCTCCAGAATGCAGTGTACAGAGAACTGCATGTGTAAGTTACATTAATTTTAAGGGTTATTTGTCGTTATTGTTACATATCTGACAGCCATGTACACACTCACACACACACTTGGCAGGAGTCAATTGATAAATGGGGTTTGCAAATGAGCTGTATCCCATTAGGGGCACAAAACAAGGGAAAGCTCATACTACTAAAGCCTGGAGAAGGTTTAATTTGTCTCTCATTGGAGTGGGTAGCCTGTTGGATATGGAGCAAATGGACCAAACGTTGATCAAGCCAATGAAAAAGCGCCCCTGCTTATGTTTTTCATAACGTTGCACTGATAGAAGAAGAGTGGCCTAAAGTTTCCCTCAGTTCTTCAGAGACTTAACTTCATTATTCCGTGGTCTAAAGCAACACACACATATGAAAGAGCTACCGGGGCCTCTGTGTGATAGACAGAAGTTTCTAAAGTTGAATGTGAAGAACTACATCTCCCGATACACCACCAAACTATGAACAGTTTTTACTTGTGAGGTGAGGTTTATTATGAGGTGGGAGTTCAAATGATCTGTGTGTATTTACATGTATTGTCACAAACATCACACTGGGGAGGTGAAGCATTGTCATTGTCATGTCCTATCTATTTGCATATTCTGTACGTTGTTCACACAGGTGGGCTCAGCCACAGAGAGGGGGATATATGCAAGAATTAGGATAAAGCTTATGAACGTTTTGCTCACTGCGTAAACATGGTTTGTGTACCATGTCTGAGTTTTGGGAATTATAAATAATTTGGATACAAAGTCGCCTTGCGCTGATGCTTGTACAAATATTTGTACCTCACATTGTTGGCAGCAGGTCAGCGTCTTCCAGATTTATGTCCTTTTCGCCCTCATTAGTAATCTTTATTAGAATCAAATAGCTAAATAGCTGGAAAACACTTTGAATCTTGAATAAACAACTTTGAAAGGTGTTCATCAACTGTGCTCTCTTACCTTTGAGGGTTACATACCCTTCTTGCTCTCTTGAGTCCCAGACTGAAACATAGGACTCTTAATGCCCTGCTTTTAAAAGGATGACATAAAACTTTGACTAATGCCTCCTTCTTTTGGCCATTAGTCAGCCCTATGTGCTCTTATAGGTGTTTAGATTGGTTTGAACGTTGTTTAACGCACTGCGTCCTTGAGTCATTCAATATGCCCTGAGCACGCTTAGTGGGGAAACGACATGAGTACGTCGCAGCATCTGTTTGAGATGCGTTGTGACTCATCTGGGCTCAACATGCTGGGCGCTAATGGTGACTGACTGCCTGTTTTTTAAAGAAGAATCTCAAAATGTTATTTCTTTTGTTTTGTTTGACAGCTTCCTTCTGTCGAGGTCTTTTAAGCAGTCCTTTATAAAAATTGATGTCGTTTGTGTTCATAGTGGCTTCAATCCCTCAAAAACACAGATCAACCCATCTTTTATTGTACTCTGACGCCACTTGCCCCCTTCTCTTGTGTTTGCTTATTCTAGCCAGCTGCCCCCGAGTCATCCCTCAGCTCCTCCAGAGCATCTCAAAGAGCCACTGGCCTACATGCGCAAGGCACAGGTCAGTCTGTCTCTTCTTATCAACGTCACTCCTCACCTCTCTTTCTTCCTCACTTTCTCTCTTCTCCTACCTCTGATGATGTCTTTTTTGCCTGCAGATTTCAGAGACATAGGCCCTGTTTTTTTGAATCGCCAAGATATTTGCAACATGATATCTGAAGCCAAATGTTTCTGAGTGTGTGTGTGTGTGTGTGTGTGTGTGCTCTCTTACGCAGGCCAGCTGGGAAAAGCGTGTCCTCAAAAGCCTGAACAGCATGAGTACTGAGCTCGGAGTGCCTCTGGCTCGCATGGTAACTAAAATTTAGTCGATCCCTGGCAAAGGCCTTCATAATTGCAAAAGTAATTTTAATCCTGTATCATTTTTACCCCAAGCTGACTGAGCTCTGAACTGTGGCTTAACTGAGCTTGACAATAGCCTGCTCCGAAAAAGGGTTAGCATTGCTTCTGTAGCTGTAGACTGATTATAAACAGGCAGTGCTTTTTGGAACCATCTGGTTTGGGAATCATTTTTATAATTTGTTGTTGTTCCGTGCAGTCATGATTATATTTATGACGACATTTCCAATGTGACATATTCAGGATCGGTTCTGTTTTGGCAGTATGGCATATGTTTGTTGAAATATTCCCTTTCCTCCCACTCCGCAGAGGCCCGCAGCGGAGCAGAAGGAGCTCACCAACAAATGGAACGAGATGGGCACAGATGAACCAGGTCTCAAGACATTACCCAGGGCTTTGGCCCTGAGCAATCTGCCTTTTATGAAAGATTAGTGTTGATGTGTCTGGTCGCTGGTGCATCAGTCAGACGCCGGTGAACTTTGCATCAGCTGAACACATCTCTGAATCAGATCTAACACTTCCATGTTTGCTTATAAACCAGTATTCATCCAGGGACGGATTTTCATAGGGACCGGGCTACACTCTGAAACATCTAAAGCCAGCGCTATATATTAGCCACAAGATGCTCCAGTGTAGTCGTTGATCGTTTTAGGCATAGCTCAAGTATTTAGTATTTATTATCAATAAGTCTGAGAAGACACGTCTCATACCTCCCTATGCAAACCTCTCAATGAACCAACCATTTGCACTCCAAGCCATTACATTCACAAAGAACACGTTAACCGTGTGTCCTAACAACGCTATCACAGCTCACTGCCATATAATAACATTTAGGATGTGCCGTCCTGCGGCTATAAACACTTTGGACTGTGAGTGTAGAAGCTGTCCAGACCCCTCGGACGGAGCTGAGATAACGAGCTGCACCCCTCCTTCCGTCCAAACCTTAATGTGCCCTCGTTCTGGGGATGACACGCAGCACTTAGATTTACTGACAGTGTATGGAAGTCCCACTTAAAGCTGGCTGAATGTACCTCAACTGCCCTGTACTGTTCTTTGTACTTTCTTTGGACTGAACCTGTTCTGGAATAGCATATGTAAACATTGTGTACATGTATCAGCTGGAAGTACCACTTACACAATGTCCTTTGTACTGTAAGTTGTACTCTCAAAATGTAGAGATTCTTCAATGTCTTTGTGTCTCTACAGATTTAACTCGCTTTAGGCCTGTATATGCCCCCAAAGACTTTCTGGAGGTAAGCAGATTTTTTTTGCAGGAAAACTGGAATTTTAAGAAAGAAAAATACATTTTCTATATGCTGCATTATTTGCTTTCTACACAGGTGTTAATCAGCCTGCGGAATCCAAATCATGATAGCAGCGAGGACGTCAGCGTCAGGAGCCACTGGGGTCTCATCCATGTTCCTCTCAACGTCAGGGACATCCCTCAGCTGGTAGGAACCCATTTGGATGTCTGGTTCATTGTGATTTCTCGTCCGTTTATCTAGCTGCAGGTGTTTTGTCCATTAGTGACCTGCTGAGTTCAACACATATTACAGTATATCCTATTAAGCTGCCCCAGGAAATGCACGATGCATATGAAATTTGTGGATGTGATTTGTTTTGTCTGTGTTAAAATGTCAGAGACGGGCCTACTCAGAGCTGAACCTGACCTCTGGACAGTTGGGGATTGATGACCATGCACACATCCATCCAGGTGAGTCTGGATTACTACACAAATTCATGCACCATCGTAGTTAAAGGACTATTTTTACATTTTGAGAAATATATATTTTTTCTTTAATCAGAAGATGGATACCACTCTAATGTCAGTACGCTAAATATGCAGCCGTAGCTAACAACTGGTTAGCTTAGGGTAGCATAAAGAATGTAAACAGGGCGAAACAGCCAGCCTTGCTCTGTCCAAAGGTAAACTCAGTAAATAACACATTATATATGTTTAGTTCGATCAATACACAAACCTAAGTTAAAAAAACAACACGTCTGTGCTAGGCTAGGCTAAGCAGCAGCTTGCAGCAGCTTCATATTAAGTTGACAGACACAAGAGGGTTAATGATTTTTATTATTTAAACTTTTCCTTTAATAGGTCAGCCAGTTCAATGGTTTCTGCATCCTGTCACTGTGACACTAGGCACGCAGGACATTGTGTTATAGCTGAATCATTTCCAGTTCTGATACTGGTTTGGACATTGGGCAGCCTAAATGGCTATTTACAGTATTTAACCTTTTAGAGGTATTTTTGTCCTATCAAGTATATAATAGTATAGGATTAGTAATAAAGAGAGGCAAGACGTCCATTCAGCAGCTTTTTTAATTTCATACCTAAACACATTTTCGTTCTCGCAGTAATTAATCAGAAATAACTAAAATAAATGTGTTTACCTCATGAACACTGGGCTTTAATGGTGTGTTTACCACACCGGCCTCTCCTGTGCCACATGGCTGTCTGGGTTTTCTCAAACAATATCTCTGTTAAGTCCAGATATTGACATTGTTACAGTCTGGTGTTTAGACTTTAAATAGAATCGTATCCACCGTCTCTGTGTTTGTAAATCAAAGCGATAACATTAGTTTGAAAAACGGAGTCCCCACCAGGAGATTATTAATCTGTTTTGTTCTCTCTCTCTCTTATTCATGTGCAGACTTGTTTGAAAACGACTATGTTCAAATCGGGAAAAAAGGTCAGTGTTTGGGTTTTGGATTTAAATAGTTTCTTAATGTATTGATGTAAATGGCTTTCTGTTATCCTAACTCTTTAGTTGAGGTATTTAAATGCATAAATGCGCAACATTTTCTACACAAATTGATCTGAACTAAGTACAAATACAAGACCTGCAAGCAGGTATACCGGGGTCCAAGAACCCGAATCTGAACCAAAACCACCAACCCGCACCAGGAGTAATAATACATTCTTGTTATTCATTAGTGTTTATTAGTACTCCAGTCAGCATTTACCCCCTTCAGAAAAATATTTAGTAGGGGAACCTTAAACTACAGTTCTAGCCTTGAGTCTGCCTCGTGTTCAGTCATTTTGTGTTTTATATTTGAACTTGCTTCTGACCGTTAATGTTTTTTGAATTAAAGAGTTTTCTAGATTAGTAACAAAAATTATATTTATATCAGCTCTGAATCACTTTCTTAACAGAATAAAACCTAAAAGCGCAGACTTAAGCACACTTGTAGACCGATAGAGTGTAAGAGAACGCCTATGATCCACAATAAAGAACAAGGCTCCAGCACACTGTCCTCTTCACTTGCATAAGCTCTCCTTTTGTTTAAAAAAATTGACCTGATGTTCTTTTGGCTGAAACATTGTTGATAGATCTCTAAATGCAAGTGCAAAGGACTAAAGAGAAGAATAAAAGCTGAAAGAGAGAGATGATTACTTTTTATAAGCACTGCTCTGAAGATGATGTGAAGTCCCATCATCTTCATAGCTTCATAGCATCATCCCCAACGTCAGCTCCTGCCATCAATGAATCTTCCTCTTTGCCGTCTCAGGTGCAGTAATCGGCACAATAGACACTATAAATTTGATCTCATTGCTATGCTATGGACCCAGTGTAAACACCGACCTTATTATGGACACTAATCAGACATCAATCGACGAGAGTCTGAAAAACAAAAGCTGTATTTTATATACACAGCCACAGGGCCCCGGTCCACTATTTCACCCTGGGTTGACTGTGTGTCGGGGCCCAAGCTTCGAGTCGTGTTCCAGACCAAGTGTTAAGTGCACTCAAATAGAAAATTTAGGAGCCGAGGAGTGTGTTCGTTTATGTTATGACTGGCCAGCACCTTAAGTCAAGGGCTGTGTGTTTTTAGCTACTGTCACAACAGAGATTTAGGGGTAGAATGGAGATGTGGGAGAGGTTGTTTCCAGCACGTGCCTGAGTGTTTTTTGGAAAGTAATGTAATTATCACCATTATGGGAATGTCTGTGTTATGATTCTTTATGTTTATACATTGTCGGAGGGATAGAATTTTGTATAGAAATTGTAACCACTGTGTACCTTTTGAAGAAGCCCATGGTACCAAACATGTGGATATGAAAGCTACAGCTTGCCCTCTCTTATATAAATCAGTGACACGGCATATTTGTAGTACTTTTCATAACTTATCTTATTGTTTTTTGGATGCATCAAAGTCCCTGTTGAAAGATGTTTTATTTCTGTGCTAATGGAAGTCATACTTTCCAAGTTTTCTTGTTGTTGTGGGGCCATTCAAGATGTGCAGGTGTTCATTTTCCCAGCTGCTGTTTGTACATATTATATAAATTTGCCAGCAAATCACGAGGCTTTCTATGAATTATGTTGGTCAGATGCAATCTTGGTTGGCAGGTCACCTTTATTTTATTAAATTAAAATGAATTTAATTAAGCTCAATATAATTATTTTGATGTAATTTAATTTAATTTAAGGGTTGATTCAATTAAAGTACATTTGATTTATTATTGTGGATTATTGATTGGAATAAATTATTGATTTAAATTAATAAAATATAATACAATACGTAATATATTTCATTTGAGTTGATTTAATTACTTTTAACTCATTTATTTAAAATCTATTAAATATAATTCATTTATAAATTCATTCATAATTAATACATTTATTTTAGGATAATTTGACTTAATTTGATTAGAATGTATTTTTTGACGCAATTTAATTTATTTATTTTAATTTGACTTAATTTGATTTGATTAAATTATAATTATTCATTTTTTTACTAAAATTTTCAGCCTTAAAACTGGCCATGGAGGAAATATAAACTGTCTGTCCATGCCTTTCACTCTCCTGTACTCTCTCTTTTCCAACTAGTGGTTATGGAGCAGGACAGTGCAGCAGCGCAGCAGTACAGCAGACAGGGCTGTTCTACTGGGCTCCGTGCAGACCTGTGGGCCCTCATCCTTAACTCTACTAACCAGCCACAGGTACTTTATGCATATACACACACAAACACACGGCTAAGTTGGACCCTAACAAACACTGACGGCTGTTAACCGTCAGTGTTTGTTATAAAGCCGACGAGCACACACAGCTGCAGAGATTCCCAAACTGCTTGTTTACTACAAGTTGAAGTTTTCACAGTTAATGGTCAGGTTCTTTTTTTGGACCTCTTTTGTATTTGTTTCAGTTTGTATCCTGGGATTTACAGTGTACCGAGAAAACCAAAATGGACACTGATCCTGCAACATAATCTGTCCTGTTTATCCTTACTGTATCTTAGCTGTGTCTTGTCCCGTCTGTACAAATTCAAAGATAATCAAATGCAAGCAATTTCGCACAGTTAGCCCAAACAGAGCAGCGGCCTGCCTGTGTGGCAAAGTGGAGTGTAAACGCTGGAGTCCATAGTCTCCTGTTGAGGCCAAGTTGATAAAACAATGCTTCTGATGGGGAGATTGATTTCTGAGAAAAAGTAACACAGACCCGACTGAGGTCTGGAGAGTGTCAACGGGGCTCTGGACGGCACGAGGGCAAACACATTAAACAGTCACAGTTGGACGGACAGTGCGATGTCTCATTGCGTAACCTGGATCCTTAAATTGCTTAAGTTCTACCGTCTACTGCTTTCCAAACACCAAAAGATCTTATGCAAGGTTCTTTCTGCATGATATATAATCAGTTTCAAGTATTTTGGCAGAACTTATTTGAGGTGTCTTCCATTGACGCTGTCCATATTACCACAATAGATTAAATGTTCTACCTCAGCTGTCAAAATGACCATCTCTGTTCTTGTTCTCCTCACATCCGCAGCGCTGATGTGACCTGTCTCAAACCGGAGACGCGTTTGAGTTTAACGATGTGGTTGGAAACAAGATAGCCATCCATTAAGCTCGGTTTAATCCTTCTGTCATCGCCGTCAGAATACATAAACTTGATTTACATACCATAGAGAACTGGAATTTGATTTTGTCCAGATTATCCCAGTATAAGATTAACACCAATTTTGTAAACAAACAAGTTCATTTATCAAAAAGACCGCACATATTGGGCTCTGGATGGGATTTTTTATGAAGGTTTATTGCACACATAAAGCATGTTGGATCTCTGCTGTTTCAGGATGTGATGCATTATGAACAGCTAACGGCTGGAGTCATACAGCATGACCTGCTGGTGGACAACCTCATCTATAAGGTAACCTCCTCTACACTGTCACTGTTCATGTTTATGAAGCAGCATAGTTACAGTAAATTAAAAACATACAATGAAATCTTTGGTTTTCGAGTGAAATGAACAAAACATTGGTGCTGCTTGACATGAACTTTGATAGCATGGTTATTTCCTGCAAATATTTTCTGATGCACACATTTATTATACTAAAATATTATTTCTAAACGCCCTGCCCTCCAGGATGTGAAGCTCACCGCCAGTAACGACGACTACTACTTTGTGTTTGAAGATTTCCTCTATCAGGTAGTGTCTACTCTCACAGTTCAGCTCTCCGTTTCTCATTATTTACCATATCAGTACTCTTGCCCCTGAAGACTTTGTTTCAATTATCAGGTGTTCTATAACATCAAATATCCATAATGAGATTAACAACATCATCTTTTGCTTTCTGAGCCTAAGTTAGTCAAACCAGTGAACAGAGCACGAACAAAAAGCAAATACAGGAATCTATCAAGTTAAAACACTAAACTGTTCTAAAATTGGTACATAACTGTTTGTTTATGCAGGGCTCTACAGTTTTATTCAGCAGGTTGCCATTGGCAACTATTTTGAGGAAACAACCACCAGTTCTTTACCCTTAGGTGCCATCAGTGGCAATCACTTTTTAACGCAAACAGCCAGAGGTGCCCACAAAATAAATATGTTTTTTCTATATGCTGCTTCATGATATTTAAAAAATTCTGTTACAGTCAGAACCTGAACCAGACATAGCACATGATAATGCTTCATGTATGTTTACTTGCGTGTGCAGCCCTGTGGAGTTGTTATGTTACTGTAAATAAACTTTTATTTTTCTTTGTCACATTTTTTATTTTTAAGCTGACGTATATCTGCATAGTATCTCTATTACTCAAAATGTAAGGTGACTAAATCTGTTTTCACTTTTTATACACAACTTTTCAAAGTTTATTTATGTAGGATATATATAAAACTTTTTTGTACTTTCCTCCTTTGGGGACAAATTTTCATTTGTATACGGGTAATAGCTTTTTATCACCTCTCTTTAAGAAGTCAGCATTTCAACATGGTTACACGGTCTCCCACAAATATTAAATATAATCACTAGCTATTAAAAATTCAACTTTTTCTTCCACTAGATGAATCATCACCCATGAATTATGTGACAGTTGAGTGTTTTACAGCGTTACTCTTTACCTACAGTTACGCATTCATCCCTGACAAGGATACAACCTGTTATTATTATCTGCTCCTGTTGTCACCGCTCTGTTTGCCTTTGATGCTGATAGACGAATATCAGCATATACTCGGCAACCAGTTTATTCAGCAGCTGTTAACATGTCATGCTCCTTGGTGGCCGACCAATGAGTACACAAACATAGCAAGAACAAAGCTCTGGTATCACTGTCAATGTTGACTGATGGTAAACTCACTAGGCAGTGAAAGAATCCACTCATTGTGGGGTGAGTGTGGATTCAAACAGGTCATACTAGAGGAAAGTGTAAGTGTACAAGAACACTAAAGAAGTGCAATTTTTAAAAAATATTTGAAGAGAAGTCACTTTTTTTGTTCATTTATGGTTATTAAAAACAAACATCTTTCAATGCAGCAAATAGATTTGGAATATGTCTCTTCATGATTTAGGTACCCTTTCAAAATAAAGTTTGCACTAAATAAAATGCTCCTCTGGGTTTTCAGAATAGATAAAGTCCATAAACTGAGCTATTTCCATACATATTTTCTATGGCATTTACTAACTTTCTTATGATATATCTTACATTTATTAAACTTTATCCTGCCTCTGAGTATACAATCTATCACAAACAGCCAAAAATGCTTCAAGTCTGGCAGTGGAACACCCTGTTTGTATCCAGCAAGTACACTTAACGACATGAGGCAGCCTAGACACATGCTATTGGCCTCTCCTATTAATAAACTCTTATAAATGGCTGCCGTCTCATTTTTGCCCCAAAGAGACTATTTCCCCCAAATGTAATTCATCTGAAGTGGCCGGTAGAAATTAAATCGTCTCTCAAAAAAGACAAGAAAATTGGACTGTAATGGAAAGAGCTCCCCTCCATACGGTCATTTTGTGAGGCAAGCATCCACTCGAGCCTCTGTTACTGTTTGCGTCAGTTCATCCTGAAATGCTGGCACCAGGTGCAGGGCTATGACACATTCTAATACCCTTATTCCATCATAAACACTGATGTAATTATTGCATATTTCAATGAGTTTGCTCACCAGATTCTACACATGTAAAAAATGGTTGTTAAGGAGAATTAGACTTCTTGTCGGTTTGTAAATGGATATTCATATTTTAAACCCCGCCTATTCCTGACTAATCAGAAGCAATTAAGAATCACAAGACCTTATTTTGACACATTAACCGAGCGTTTATCAAGACATGCCACACTTATGTTTAATGTAGCCTTTTGTTTTAATAAAAACATAATGAACTCTTATTTGACAACAATTTTTAATTTTAACAGGTACATGTTTTTAATCCCATGTCTAATCTAGCCTATGTATTGGTTTAATTTAAATTATTTTTTGAATACATTTATGCCAAAAATAACTCGTGTATATGGCATAAATGGAAAATGCATCACTCTCAGTGGACTTTTAAAGGCTTACTACGCAATCATCAAGTTGCTGCCACCGATGTTTTCCGCAGTAGCACGTCTAATAAGGATGCCCCCTGTCTTTGCAATCAATGCATAAATGATCAATTATCATTGTGATAAATTATTTAGATAAATTAGTCAAACACTCTTTGCTCTGCAGGACCTCTCAGCTGAGTTTGCGCTCATTCATATAGAGCCTGCAGGGGCGGGACTGATACAGACGGATATTTCTCTTTCATCACGCTCGCATTGTTTTGAGGTGCAGGCTATTAGTCATAAAATGTAGCTTAGCAAATAGCATGTTGTTAATCAAAACTATTCATACAATCCAACATGTATAGTAAAGTAGCCAGCTGGATTTAAATGATTAGTCGGATGTTTAACAGTCAGCCGGCGCTTATGGAAAGCTCTGCAGGTGCGCTGCTTTAATAGAATTAAAAGCAAGACTGCTCGAGGCCATCACAGGCTCCTCCCCCAAAAACAGTGTATTACCTTCTGACTCCTTTATTCCCCGTTGTTAGGCAAGGATGATATTACATATTGTACCTTTAATCCACGTGTGTGGGTGTGAATCCTGTTTAACACCACACCTGTGTGTTGCCAGGTGCTGCTGTGTTTCTCTCGAGACACCGCCGTCTTGGAGCACTTCAAATACAACAGTGCCACTCCTCCCAGATCCTTCATCCAGGGTGAGATGATGTGGCCTTCACCAAGGTTACACACACTAAGACACACTCACCAACTCATCACATGAACTCACAAGAATGCAGCTATACGCAGATGACCTTACCCAACACGTCTTTACCCAGATACCTGTGCATGACATTGGTAGTAATCAGGAGCCCCGTACTCTGTGCTGTAGGTCTTTGGTTATTGATTGATCTGTGTGTCTGTTTAACAGGGAAGGGAGAAGATGAGGATTGTGCTGTTGTTTATCCTCCCAACGGTGAGCCTGCACACATTTACATCATATCGTTTTATATAGAAAACAACAAAAATAATTTTTCCGACAATATGTTGATGGTGTTTTGCGCATCTGTGAATAGTTATGTATGAGGACTTAATTTATATGCTGTTTATCAACATTGATAATACATTTTTGAGACATTGCACATGTTTAAAGTGACATTAATGAACAACTGTTAAATGTCTACTTTGTGGAAGGACCCCATCTGAGGGGGCTTATCCAAAATACATGAATGAATAAATATGCATTAGCTGCAACTGTATTAGCTGCATTGACTGAAAAATCTCATTTTCACAGGTGTCATCCCTTTTCATGGGTTTTCAATGTATGGTGAGTATATTTTGCCCCTGTTAGTACTTGCACTAAACTTACAGGAGGAATACTGCAACAGCAATATATAACTGTGTGTATGTGTATTTGTTTATAATGCATGTCTGCGTTGTCCTGCAGTGGCACCTTTGTGTTTCCTGTACAACGAGCCATCCAAGCTGTACAGTGTATTCAGGGAAATGTACATCCGCTACTTCTTCAGATTACACTCCATCTCCTCCTCGCCCTCGGTAAACTCCCTGATTTTCTTTCGATATAGCCACTGCCAAATATCCAGATCAAAATATTCAGTTTGTCTGTAATGTCTGTACATACTTAACTTGCTCACATGTGCTCCTTCAGGGGATTGTGTCTCTGTGCCTGCAGTTTGAGCGACTACTTCAGACTCACCTGCCTCAGCTCTTCTACCACCTCCGACAAATTGGGGCACAGCCGTGAGTAGCCTGCACACTGCCTCATCCTCTTATCTCTGTGGTCCTGTGTCACTCAAAACGTTGAATGACAGTGATGATAATGAAGAAGAGTGATTCATCCACAGACATTAACTATTAATCCACTCAAAACAATGATACACGTGACTGAGAACCAAAAGAGCAATGGTACAGTATATGTTTTGCTATTCTGTATTCTTTCATTGTAATTTCTTAAAGCTCGGGAATTACTTTTGACTGAAATGTTGACCATGGAGTTAAATGCAAACCTGCTCAGTGCATCATCATCATCATCATCATCATCATCATCAAACAACAAAAGTTGTCCATTAAAATGTGTTTTATTGTTCACATTGTCGATACACTATATTTGTCTTTCTCCATCCAGATTCTTAAACTCATACTTATTTTATATTTTTGTATTTAGCTGCTGTTTATATAGCGTATGAGTCACCAACACCCTGCATACACACTCACACACACACACACACACACACACACACACACACACACACACACACACACACACACACACACACACACACACACACACACACACACACCTTATTTCTGTTATGTGCTGCTGCTGCCATCTTGTGGTGAATATCTGTCACCACAATTTCCTAATAAAGATATACTTATTCTATTCTTGGAGCCTTAAGATGTGATGGTTTTGCCCCCAGGTTGCGCATAGCCTTTAAGTGGATGGTGCGGGCCTTTTCTGGGTATCTGTCTACTGACCAACTGCTTCTTCTCTGGGACCGAATCCTGGGGTACGATTCTCTGGAGGTAGTTGCAGGTAAGAGATGTTGCACTCATCCTCGCACTACAAACTCTTCAGTCGGAGCCTTGATATTTGTATCGACAGATCCATTGTTTCTCTTATCTTTCTCTATTTTAACCATCTCCCTTTGTTTTCCCCGTTCCTCTATTCCCCATATGCCTCATCTCTTCTGTTACCTCTCCATAACATTTGCTCTCTCATAACCTCCCCCTTCTACACAAACCTCATCCAGTCCTAGCAGCCGCTGTGTTTGCCTTCCGCGCTGAGAACCTGATGGAAGTGACGTCCCTAGGCTCAGCTGAGGTATGTCCGTCTCACATTAGACTTGTGTGTGTGTGTGTGTGTGTGTGTGTTGACACTTAAGTCCTCTCCCTGTCCCTCCCACATACTCCTGGAAGCGCTGTAAATAGCCGTTAATCACCGGCCAGTACCAGTAACCCGGTCTTCTGCATGCACATGTCTGAAAAATGCTTGACTGGACACTTAAGAATCCTCCCCCTTTTACCCCTTCCACTTCCACTGAGAAGAAAACAAACTCGTTAGTTCACAAAGACTATTGGACCAGTCATTACAGATGTCATCTTTCTGGGCAGAACCACATTAATACGTTTAGATCCTGTCATGCAAATTTGGCACACACACGCACAATTGGTAGCTAAATGAGTACTTCCTCTATTAGCTTGTGCACGGTCACTTGTGTTGCATTATTATAGTAACCAGTAATGTTATTCTTGCGCATGCTTGCACTGTATACGGCGCCCGCTCCCATACTGTGGTCCCGATATCATATGACTGAAACCAAGAGTAAACCATACGATGACTCGCTCCACTCGCTCCCCCGTGTCGTGTGTCCCCCCCCGAGGGTGAGGGGGTTAAACTACAATATGACGCATTGGGCGACAGGCTGATGTGCTGCTCTAAGATGCTGGCTGGCACTATTTGCTTGCTCATTTACCACCTGCCCCAGCGGAGAGAAGATATCATAACATACTGCTCTTTATCTTATATTTAGAACAGGTCCAGCGTTGAAATATTAAACTCCCTCTCTAAACATGATAGGGTCCCTAAATTTAATCTCCCAGTGATCCCAAAAGGACAGGGGAGGTGGGGAGCGGTGTACTCTTAAGCAAGGATTGTCGCTTCCCAAGGATCCTGCACTATCAATATGCATGTTGTTCTTTTTTTTAAATGTAGAAACATGTCTCTTGAAAAGGGTGAGGGCTTTAGTTTAGCGGGATCAGGTGAAATTGCTCCGGTCAAGAGGGTTGTGAATGTACATGCTAAATCATATTTGTGCTTTTTGTTTGACATGCACACTGCAGGCTGTCCTCGCTGACCTTTCAACCCTGAAGGTCATGCCACTCATCCAGATCTTTTTATTTGCCACCGCCATCTGAGGAGCATGGAAACTACAGGATAGGAGTTGCGGTACGTACATGCCTCCCGGAGCATAAAGAGACACTCCCAGAATGCCACTTTGCAATGCTGTAACCACACCGACACAGTGTTGGCAATCATCCATCAAGACACACCAGGCTACAGTGTGGGGATGTCTCGCATCTCACATATCTTGCACTAGTTCAAACAAAAAGCCAAACCCCTCTTTAGCATGGATGTACCATAAATAGTGAATACCCGCTATCACGTTATTAGATATTATACAGTATGTAAGTATAGCCTGCTAACCAGTAAGGTTAAGCTAGCCTCCTTAAGCCATATGCTCTGCAGGAAAGACGATATGCTCAGCAGTGCTTGGATCAGCTGAGAAGCTCATTCGGAGACGGGTTGCATGAAGAAGTAATTGTATTGCGATAGCAGCGTGCGAAAGAGAACAACAGTGACATCTCTGAGCTTGGCTAATGAAGTGTTAATTAGCTCTTGCAATTTACTCTGCTCTGTAGCTCCTGCTTGTAATAACACTAGTAGATAATGCTGTTACTGATGAATGAGGAGATTGGAAGCATTAGCGTGCGCCAGTGTGTTGAGAGAAATAGTCAAATGACACAAACTGGATTAGCATGTCACTTATATATAATAGAAGCTGCTGTGTGTACACATAATGTATTGTATTCATGAAGAAATTGCATATTACTGCTTATGGGGCATTTAGCACCTGTAGTGCCAGTATTTATTTAATTTCATCATGAACATTTATTTAAAATTATGCAATTAATTACAGAATATATTCAGCTTTTTTTGTATAGTACAAACAGTGTATTTCACCTTTAATTTAAATGCAAGAAAATCATTTTTTAAAATAATATTAACAGTATTATTTTATTAAGCCATTGCCAATGTCTTTCATTCAACCCATTTATTGTCCTGAAATAACACTTTTTTTTAATAATGAAATAAAATTGTTTGAATCGCTTTCTCTTTGTTATTGAATAAAACCTTTTAAAAGCTTAGACCTTGAAATGTTTGGCAGCTTTTGAGTCAGCCTTCCTTAAGTATTTTAGTACCTTTTTTTCCCCCTGCTCCTTAATTATATATTTGTCTCGGTTTGTGTGACAGGGTAAATATTTGGACAGGGCATACTGAGTTTTGGAATTTCTAGAAAAAAGGTTGAAAAGGTAAGTGACAGGTAGAAGCATTGAGGAACTTGACCTGCCGCTCCTCCACCTCCCTCCTCCTCCTACATGTATCATCTGCTGTATTCCTCCCTCGTTGTTGGCCGCCTTCCTCCCTGCTCCCCCCCCCTGTGGACTCGTATCGAATTATGCTGTTCTTCTCTTTCAGCTCTCCCTCTCTCTCTCTCTCTCTCTCTCTCTTGCTCCTACATCTCCCACCTGTTTACTAGGACACCCATGGGTGACTCTTTTATCCTGCACCTCCTTTGGCCTCCAGAAGTCTGTCCCTCCTGAGATAACTACTACCTGCTGTGCGGTTCACTCATATAGAGGTCACTCCTGGTGGCCGATGTGTTGCTTTGCAGGGAGATGTGACTTCTGTCTAATATTCTCTGGGCTTGAAAGGGTTTCTTGTTGAAGGCTGTATCAAGTACAGCGAGCCTACTAAGTGTTTAAATGACTATGAGGGTAGCTTTCCAACCATATCAAATTGGACACAGCCCTGTGTAATATCCCTTTTTGGGCCGTGTTTAGACGGATTACAATTATATACAAATAAAGATTTATTTGATCAAAAGAAGAAAAAATAACGAGAGTATTCCAAGAATTCTATTTCAGCAGAAATATGTGGAATCGCTTCACCCCTCAGTGCGCAGTAAACATGCAGAGTTCAAGTTAATTTATTTTCGTTCTTTGGCATGTGTCAGTCAAAGTCAGGTAATTCAGTATGCAACAACATAACTCGGAGGCTAAACCAGAGACGAGAATGTTTCGAAGACGTATAGAAGGCTGACACCGCCGACCACCAACCCTCAGTAGGTGCAAAGCAAAAGTTAATTATGAAAACAGTAGGAAATGTTATTATTATGTCATTATAATGAGGGATCCCAGACCGGGAACAGTTGAATGTTTCTTGCAGAGAAGCACATGAGCCAAGAATGGCTTGCAGACCTGAATGTAAATAAGTGAGCTATACATTCATGGGAGGTTTTGGAATCCAGAACGTCTCTCCCCTGAAATTAACAATCCTTTGACAAAAACTTAACATTCTGGTTTCCTTTTTTTAAATATTTCTTGGGATGTATTTTTTTTTTTATCATACTGCTGTTTCTAATCCTTTTTCTTTTTCCAAAAACAAAGATGTTTACATATCTCTCCATCTCAGTCACTAACGTTGTAGTGCATGCCATGTGTTGGACCCAATTCGAATTAGACTTATTTAGTTTACTTTAGTTGGTTTATTTGATTTTTGATGTGGACATGACAGCAGCATCATAAATTTAAAATACGTACATGTACCCACAAGGACCAGAAGCACTGTGTTTAATATTTGTAGCAAAACACTTATTTACAACACCTGTCCACAGGAGGCTTTTCCTCTTATCTACACAGCTCATTTTTTAAATTATTCTTCAAAATACATCTTAAATATAGCTGCTTTCTCAGATAACAAAGCCACAAATGTAAAAGATAGATGGATGTGATTTACAGTACCAGTCACACCTTCTCATTCAACTTCTTTGAAGAATCTAAAATATAAAACATATTCTGGTTTGTTGAGCATTTGTTTGTTTACCACATAATTCCATATGTGTTCCTTCATAGTTTGGATGTCTTCAATATTCATCTACAATGTAGAAAAAAATTAAAATAAAGAAAAACCATTGAATGAGAAGGTGTGTCCAAACTTTTGACTGGTACTGTATGTCTCATTCTGACAACTTAATGATAGCTTGGTAGTGGAGTAAATAGTGTAGAAATGAATAATAATAAATATTATTATTATTATTTATATTGTTATGATGAATATTATAGATTATAGTGGTGCTGGTAATGGTTGTATGGGGTAGCTACATTTCCCAAAAAACCCAGCATTGCCCTTTCAAAATGACCAAAAAAAAGGGCTATCCGAACCAGCCAATCAGATTCTGCCATGTTGGGACACTCTAGCCAATCAGAGCGCAGAGCCGGGAAGAACAACTTGCGTGGCCCGGAGTAGGGAAGTGAAGAACAATGAAGCCGGTATCATCCTCCGCGTCATCATGACAGGATTCTTTTTTTTTTTTTTTTTTTTTTTTTTAAAAGAAAAAAAAAAGAAAACCAAGTTTGTGAAGAGGAGAGAATCTTGGAGAATCCCTCTAAAGCTCTGCAAAAAAAAAATAAAAATAAAATAAAAAAACAGCAGCAGTGAGATGCATGGAGCAAAATTAAGGTTGCAATCTCTAATAATAATAATAATAATAATAATAAAATAAAATGTCCTGCACGCAGCAGTAGTTGTGGCAGAACCTCCCTCCTCCTCCTCTATGCTTTTTTTTTTTTAATTAATTTTTTTAAAGAAAACCAAGTTTGTGAAGAGGAGAGAATCTTGGAGAAAAAGCTCTGCAAAAAAAAAAAAAAAAAAATAAAAAAATAAAAAAACAGCAGCAGTGAGATGCATGGAGCAAAATTAAGGTTGCAATCTCTAATAATAATAATAATAATAATAATAATAATAGTAGTTGTGGCAGAACCTCCCCCCTCCTCCCTCCTCCTCTATGCTTTTTTTTTTTTTATTAATTTTTTAAAGAAAACCAAGTTTGTGAAGAGGAGAGAATCTTGGAGAATCCCTGCAAAAATAAATAAATAAATAAATAAAAAACAGCAGCAGTGAGATGCATGGAGCAAAATTAAGGTTGCAATCTCTAATAATAATAATAATAATAATAATAATAATAGTAGTTGTGGCAGAACCTTCCCTCCTCCTCTATGCTTTTTTTTTTTTAAAAATTAATTTTAAAAGAGGAGAGAATCTTGGAGAATCCCTCTAAAGCTCTGCAAAAAATAATAATAATAAAATAAATAAAATAAAAAACAGCAGCAGTGCATGAAAATGAATCTCTAATAATAATAATAATAGTAGTTGTGGCAGAACCTCCCCTCCCTCCCTCCTCCTCTATGCTTTTTTTTTTTTTAATTAATTTTTTAAAGAAAACCAAGTTTGAGAATCCCTCTAAAGCTCTGCAAAAAAATAAATAAAAAATAAATAAAATAAAAAAACAGCAGCAGTGAGATGCATGGAGCAAAATTAAGGTTGCAATCTCTAATAATAATAATAATAATAATAATAGTTGTGGCAGAACCTCCCCTCCCACCTCCCTCCTCCTCTATGCTTTTTTTTTTTTTAAATTAATTTTAAAAGAGGAGAGAATCTTGGAGAATCCCTCTAAAGCTCTGCAAAAAAAAAAAAAAATAAAAAAAATAAAAAACAGCAGCAGTGCATGAAAATGAGGGTTGCAATCTCTAATAATAATAATAATAATAATAATAATAATAATAATAATAATAATAGAACCTCCCCTCCCTCCCTCCCTCCTCCTCTATGCTTTATTTTATTTTAAAGAAAACCAAGTTTGTGAAGAGGAGAGAATCTTGGAGAATCCTGCAAAAATAAATAAATAAATAAAAAAAAAACAGCAGCAGTGATGCATGAAAATGAGGGTTGCAATCTCTAAAATAATAATAATAATAATAATAATAATAGTAGTTGTGGCAGAACCTCCCCCCTCCCTCCTCCTCTATGCTTTTCTTTTTTTTTTTAAATTAATTTTTTAAAAGAAAACCAAGTTTGTGAAGAGGAGAATAAAATAATAAAATAAATAAAAAAAAAAAACAGCAGCAGTGCATGAAAATGAGGGTTGCAATCTCTAATAATAATAATAATAATAATAATAATAATAATAATAGTAGTTGTGGCTCCCCTCCCTCCCTCCCTCCTCCTCTATGCTTGATTTTATTTTAAAGAAAACCAAGTTTGTGAAGAGGAGAGAATCTTGGAGAATCCCTGCAAAAAAAATAAAAAATAAAAAAATAAAAAATAAATAATAAATAAATAAATAAATAAATAAATAAATAAATAAAATAAAAAACAGCAGCAGTGAGATGCATGGAGCAAAATGAGGTTGCAATCTCTAATAATAATAATAATAATAATAATACTAATAATAATAATAATAGTAGTAGTAGTCCCTCCCTCCTCCATGCTGATGTCAGACCAGTCTGCAGCCGACTTCCGCCCCTCTCTGCTCGGCCTCTGCTCTGCGTTACCGGCGAGCAGCTGATGTGACAGGAGGATACACTGTAGCACATGACTCAAAAACTTCCTCCCAAAAAAGTAGGCGGATGTCGTGTGCGGCCGATGTAGGTCGGAGAAGGATTAGGAGAAACACGGAGGAGGAAGAAGAAGAAGAAGAGGAAGAAGAGGAAGGAAAGACGCGTGTTTTCTGATGCGATGTGAAGAGGCGGACCTTCCAATATGCTGGTGTTTGTATACTGTACGTGGAAGTACAGAGACTCTTTCTATTCCATCTCACCGGCCTCGTAAGGATTTAATACAGATCTTCATATATATATATATATATGTGTATATATATATTTTTTTTTTTCTAGCTCTCTGATATCCAACGCTAGAATAAAACACCATTGTGTGTTTTGTTTTGGACAGGGATTCCTTCAGACAGGCTGGCATGTGTCTGTGTGCACTACGTCTTTTCTAATAGCTGATATCTATATATATTTATTATAGATATATATTTCTTTGATAGGGTTAGGTATGGGGGACTGGCTTGTGGCAGCTCGCAGCAGTCACCCATGTGGAACAGCCAGTCAACTCATTACAGGATATTAGTCTTAGTTTGGCTCATCGTTGACCCACGATGAACTGTTATTTTGTATATATTTTACACTCTTTTTTTTTTTAGTTATTAGGTTTCTCTACTGCGGGGATTTTTTTTCATTTAAGTTGGTGCATTTCCAGGTGTCTCCTTTTTTTTTTTTTTTTTTGTCTCCTGTTTAAAAAGACTTGTTTTATTTATTTATTTATGCATCGACAGGCTGTATTGCTGTGTTCTCCAGCCTGATACCTGACATTTTATTTTTTTTTAAATCAAGGATTGCCCCAGTCATCCCCACTACCCCAGTCCCCACGGATACAAGCTTTTTTTTTTTATCACCTCATTTATTGTTTTTGGTGTTTTTTTTTTTTTTTTTTTTTTTTTTTGTTCCATCATGAGTTTCATCCACAAGGTCTTGAATGTTTTGCTCCGTGGACTCGTCATCTCTGCGGTACTGGGCTCGGAGTGCACTTACTCCAATGATCTACCCGGACACGAGTCTGATGCTGCGAATGTAGCCACCACAGGTAAGAGCAGTCCATGTCATCATATAGACTGTCTCCATGTATGTGTGTTACCCCACAATCTCACCCAGTGCTCCCAGTGGCTTTCTCTGGGAAAGCCATGGAATGTCCTGCGCAGGGGCTTAATGGAAAGTGATGCATTTTCGTCACCTTTTCTGTTCCCTCCTCCTCCTCTTCTTCCTCCTCCCTCTCCTCCTCCTCCTCTGTACATTGCTTAAGGAATGCATGACATGACAGGAATGCAGGATGCATCCTCACTAATGGTGCCCTTCACTTGCTGTAACCAAGGATGCTGCAGAGGACAAACGCACATCCATGAATGATGCAAAAATGATACATATCCTCTGTGGACATTAGCAGGTGTTTTGGTGCTCATTGCCAGACGGCCACAGGTGATTCTCTCTCCCCCCCCTATTAAAATATTCTATTGGCATTATCTAATAAGACAAGGATTTCCATATATTTGCATCTGTTTGAATATTGATTCGTTTTATACATGCCAGTTGCCTTAAACTGTTATTTAACTATTAGATAATTAAATAAAGGCCCACACATGTTGAGAAAAAGGAGTTGAAAGCGCAATTTCTTTTATTTTATATGTTCGCTTATTTAACGGTGATTATACAGGTAAATATCAGTGGATGTTTTTCAACATATTTATTATATAAAAGGCGTCTAGTTGAAGCTTAATTGGAGGACATTAGGTCAACTGGGTTAAAATAATAATGAAGCCCTTCAGGATACAGACATTGGAACAGATAAAACAGACTGTCTCCATGTGTAAATGCACATATGCACACATTGACCTTGGTGACATATGCGTTTATGTGTGTGCGTACCTGTACAGTATGTGACCAGTGGATCCATTCAGAGCCTATTCACATTTCTTTCTTCTTGTTTAATCCATAGTTTTACTCGTATATTGATAACTTTAGAGTTCTGCTAGCATGTATTCACTGCGAGGTCACTTTAATCCTCCTGACTGAATCAGATAAAAGGCTTGTTGTAAATGTGGATAAGTTCCTTTCATTTTCCTTATAGTTCTGCTTTCAGTCCCCATGTAAACCACTCAGAGACGACCTCAGTCCTTCTCACATATACAGCGTTATTGCTGGTGACCATAGACTAAGGTCAAACAATACTCAAGGTATCTGCGATAACTGGTGGATATGCAACTGGAGTGGACAGTCATATAAATATTTTCTAAATGACATCCTTTCTAAACTATTTTGACAACCCGGCAGAGATTTGTTTATAGTCATTGAACTTGTTTATATCCACTAGACCGTTTGTTAGGAATCTTCTCTCTGTGTTGATGGAGCTCAAAACACAAAGGAGGATTCAAAGGAATAGCTCGACATTTGGGGATACTGGTGCTTATACACTTTGTTATTTTGTACGAATTTAACAATCTAGATATAATCTTACAAGTTATATGCTATGTGTTCATTAATGAGAATAAGACACGCTGGTAGGATCATTTTATTATGGACAAAGGCAGTCAGGTTAGCTGTTTCCAGTCTTTATGCTAAGCTATTAGCCAACTGGCTACAGGTTCGTAGGAGACTGGTTTTCGATCTTCTGATTTAATTCTCGACGAGAGAGCGAATATGTACATTTCCACGAAATATTGTTTCTTTTCTGGAAGATTTCCAGCCGTAAGTTGTCACGGAGATGAGACTGTTGTGTGATGATCTTCCCCTCCATACACGACAAACTGTCATCACATGATTGAAATTCCATGCTTAGGTCATGGGATGTCAAATAAACCATCTCCATGACAACTGATCAAACCGCACCCGCTGATGACAGCGAGCGAAAAGCGTGAAACATCTACCTGCAGATATCCTAAACTGTATCCGAAACAGCATTCGCTTTCTCATGACTTCCCATGTTAAAAATGTTAATTTCAAGCTTATTTTTTGACTCATTTGCACTCTGGGCTGTTTGCAGTAAATGCGAACAGATCTCTGTGTTGACACTGACAGAAGACGTAAAGGTGCGGCAACTTAAAACGCACACAAAGCCTTGTAATTGGAGGCTTATAGACTCATCTATTTGTGTTCATATAACACATCAACCCCTGCCCGACTGTTAACGCTGCAGGAGAAAGTAATAGACCTTGTTCCAGACAGCTGTTAAGCATTCATGACTGTCTGTTTTACACGTGTAAAGCAGCTCCTGGAAATAAACCAGGGATATACAATATATATTGATTATTAAGGGGGGGGAAGCACACTTGCCCTTTTAACACGACAGCAGCCTGACAGTGTAGAAATGGGCCATGGGACGATGTCTCCCCGTGAACAATGAAGTGCAGTGGATGCAGCGACAGTGGTGATTTAATACAGTGTCAGTTAACATGACTGCAGTGTTACCCATTTCCCAGCCGGCTGCGTGGAAAGGTCAGCTGCCCTTTCACTGGTCTTGGCGTCAGGCGAGAGAAAATCCATCTCTTTGTGTGTGTGTGTGTGTGTGTGTCTGTGTGTGTCTGTGTGTGTGTGTGTGTGTGTGTGTGTGTGTGTGTGTGTGTGTGTGTGTGTGTGTGTGTGTGTGTGTGTGTGTGTGTGTGTGTGTGTGTCTGTGTGTGTCTGTGTGTGTGTAGAGTGTGATAGAGTAATACCTGCCTAATGGATCTTGAATTGTGTTTGCGTTGCTACTCTAATGCTACTTAATCTTGGTTTTAAGGTGTGATATATTTCTAATAAATCTACTTTAAAACAGGTTCGTTTGAAAGTTTGAAAGCAGGACTGTAACCTTTGAGAGACACATTGTTCCTGTTACAAATTAAAAGTTTAATTCATTGTTTAATTCATAGGCATTGGGGATTTGTTGCAACAGCCTTAGTTGGTCTGGTATGACCAGTAGCTTATGGTAGCTAATGTGAGCTAACTTTAGCTAACTGTTGCTGCATAACAGACGTGACTGAGTCGGTTTGCATTATCTGTTCTCAACGTGTGCTGATGTTACTGTATCTTAGCATTTTAGCTAAGTGCAGCAAGAAGCATTTTCCCTTATATAGTGTGTTGATAGTTATATAATTCATAACATCTATGACTAATATCACTCACTCAAGGATGTTTGCACATTCAGAAAGTGGGTCACACTGCTGAGTGATGCTCCTGTTTGGAAGTTATTCATTTTTCCTGCAGGTAAATTGGCCCACGCTCAGTTGGTGCCTGTGATTGTCTCGCACATTAGTTAGTTATTGTGTCATTTATTTTGTGGCCCAGGTAATTGAGGTTATGAGGAGAGGCTGCTGTCATTGAAGCAGTTTAGGGTTCAAAGCTGCCATTTTGCATGCTGTGAGTGGTGAGGGGTGAGGTGAGACCGGGGGGGCAGCAGCAGCTCCCTTTTATGATTTAGGATCTTCAAAAGACCAGGCCAGAATTTTAGAGAAGCTGGGATTGTGTTTCAGATATAAAGCAGAGGATGGAGATGGAGGAGGATTACATAAGTGTGCAATTGGTCATATTTGAGCACATTTGTCAGAGTTCCCTACAAGGTCTGGAAAGTGTAGAAATGTGAATATGAAACGTTCAATATAAATATAGCCAATATGGCTTCATCCTTTTGAAGAGTGTCATGTTGCATTAGTTGTTTTTTTAACAGATAATTGTACCAGTAGATAGTTGCTGTCAACATATTTAGCCTGTGCCAACATCTTTGTCATTTAAAAACAGAAGAGTAACAGATCCACTGGATGATTTTAAAAGGTCAGGAATTTTGGAAGAAAGACAATCAGGTGCTGATGTGGTAATTGATGTTAGTGTTTCACATGATTTGAATGTCACAGGGGAAGAGTTGTTTTTGTTCTCATTTCGCACTCCGTTTGCGTTAATGTGGTCTTTGTCTTAACCAACATAAACCTGTTCCTCATTTTAAGCCTTTTCAACCGTGTAGGGTTTCTGCTTTATTGTATGTACTTGCATGCACTGCAGTTTCTCTTTTCTTTTTTTTTTACATGGGCCAAAATTCAGCGTAGATGTAAACAATAGGAATCATAAATCATCTCTGTACACCTCGAGAAAGAAAATGGTGTGGAGCAAAAACATTGGGGGAAAAAAAGCAAAAAGAGAAGGAGGCATTTGTAAAGGGGATGGCTGAGTGGCCGTGTGAACGTGGTCTTCCCCCGTTTTAATGGCGTATTTAGCTTGTTTGGCGTTTCAACAAACAAAGCCCTTCCCTCTGACTGCGAGGAACATCCAGTTCTCAAGTAATGTCCTCCGCTGGATGATAGTTGTCTCAGATACAGGGCCCACATTTAGCAAAAGCTTTACATAATTTACAGATGGAGAAAACTGGCTGCTGTAGGTTAAATTACACAGATTAAAAAGCAGTAAGGCAAACATGATTGGATCTCTCTCACACTCTTGGACAGATTGTCCAAGTTTGGGGACAATTTGCTGGATATTTTGCTTTGTTTATATAGAAGATGAGAGGTGACATTGGCTATCTCAGAGCAAAGTGACTGCATTAATTAAAGGGATTTGTTTGGAAAAAGAAAGTTCAACATTTGCCTATCTCGCCAGTGCTTGCTTAAGGACTGCGGGGAGCACATGAATTTGCATTTTTGCGATACTTCCGTTGCTGCTGGCCGGCCCATGTTCTATCAAAGTAACACACTCGCTCGAGGAAAGCCAGGCTTTCCTACTTTCTGCGCGGTGTCAGAGCTTCAGAGCGAGTTTTGGGTTCACTCTGGGGGCTAACTGTGACAGAGTGTCAGAGTGAACGTGGAGCGAGTTATAATGTCCTGGTTCTGTGCAGCTCTACAGCCATTTCCTTTCCCTGACTTGAACAGACTGTTCTGAGGAGCTCCTCATGAGCAAAAAAAAAAAAGAGGTCAGACTTTACCAGAAGTTTTGTTACTAGCCCTGAGCTAAATGCATTTTAGCTAAATTGGCCGTCGGCATGCAGACAAGACATAAGTGCAGAAGCTAAAAAGCCACATATTAGTAGACTGAGCTAAAAGCAGAGTGAGTATTGGAACTGCTGTCATTGATTGGCCACAAACACAAATCCAAATGAAAGAAATTGTTGCTCTGCTGCTCAGAAGTGGATAATATGTCTCTGTTGTGTTTACAGCTTGTCTTGCTGCACCCAAGCGACCATGAAATCCATCTTTCAGAAGAGAGCATGGGTCAAGTTAAAATTAACTAGAAAAGTGTACTCAGGAGAGTGCAGATCTCTGCCAGGTTTCTCTTTCTCTCTCCTCCCAAACAAAGAAGAGTGGCATCTCTCTCAATTCTCCCTCCTGGCTCCCTTACAGTCAAGATGGCGGCGAAGAGCACAAATAGGAGATTTATTCATCTTGTATCGTGTCTAACTTTAGTTGATCATAAGATATCTGGTGCGGAATTAATCTTCAGATGCTCTGGTTTAAGATAAGAACAAACTATAGTTGTTGTGAATCACCGCAACCACGAAAGGTCCCATGACTGAAAAAATATCAGGCTGATGTGTCCAGTGCAAGACGGGCAGATATACTCACACCCACACTCGCACACACACACAACCGAGCGCATGATCCCCTCCAATCTTGCGCCGGGCGGTGATAATTACCTCAAATGAAAGGCCGGCGTCGCATCGCCGCACCGACGCCACTCAGATGCCCCGTTGACTTCCCCCCCAGAAGTGGACAGCTGCCGCTCCGTCTCAATTGGGGGGCTTTAGGGTTGTGATCCAACCTAATGAGTCCCGTCACCAAACGGAACAGACCGCGGGTGTATTTATAAAGCCACCTGGGAAGTTTTCCATGTGCATTCTTTCCATCACGCTCCCTTTATGCGGCGGTGGCTGCTGCTGCTGACATTGACGCGCCAACGAGGTTCCTTGTCATTACCGAGATCTGTCACCCGACTTTCAGCTGGACTCCCTTAGGAGATAACGGGGCTTTGTTTAATGGTTTACCCGTCTCTGCCCGCGGTCACCAGCCAATGCAGAGAGCAGAGATCAGATTTAAACACTAACAAGCACTGAGCCGATCAATGAGCTGATTCACTGGCATGGAGGCTTTGTTAAGTCGCTAATCCCCATTGAGTTGCTATTGTTCTTTTTCAAATGTCTTTTTCCAAATATCTTCCACACCTAACTCTAAATGTCTGTCGATGATTATGAGGACAGTCGCACCTTTTTTTTTTTTTTCCTCTCACTGTCAAATCGCGTAAATATCTCCTTCTTTGACATTCTTATACTTCTAATGCACACACCGGTATGTTTCGATATAATTAATTTCAAAGGCAGACACCGCTAGCAGCCGGTAAGCTGATTCACTCATGCAGAAAAAAAGCGTCCTCAGTGCGAGATGTAGGTCACGGTGCTCAGCTGTACAGTGTTTCCCGCTGTGAACCACCTGCCCTCAACCAGTCCAGAGGAGACTATTGTTGTCCCGTTCGGACACACTTAAAGGTGTTGATCCCCCAGCTGGCAACACATGTGCTCTTGGCTGGTTGAGCCCTTTGTAATGAATGCACACAAGCTGGCAACACTACATGCCAGAAAACATAAATGGTATGTGTGGTATATGTTCCTTTTTTTTTCTCACTGACCTCTGTTCTGAGTTTAATGTTGTCAGGTACAAACAATGGTCGTGCTGAAGCGGTTAGTAGGCTGACAAAATACATTTTCAACTATTTTGATAATCGTTCAAGTGATTTTTGATGGAAAAATCACAGTTTTGCTGTGAGAAAAAAAAACGAGTCTTATAACTAAATACCTAAATGCATTTATCTGGTCTCATTTATACGATATTTAACATTTGTATACGTTTTTCAATAATAAACTTTTAAAAAGTGACTGCCCCAAATAGAATTTTGGGAAAAACACGGTTATAGACTTTGTGCCCACTGCCATCAGACTGTATAACAACAGCGGAGACCACGGTCTGTCAACATGCTGACCAGCCCCCCCCCATGTGGATATACTGTACATTTTTATTTTTATTCTTATTTCTTATTTTTATTTTTATTCTATTTTTATTTTATTGTATAATATGTGTATTTATTATCTGTTTCTATGTAGTTGAGCTGCTGCAACACCCGGATTTCCCCCATGGGGATCAATAAAGGAATATAATCATAATAATAATAATAAATGGATTTATTGCAACAATCACTGTTAGTTGCATCCTTAAAACATAAAAAGAAAGCCACTGTTTCAGAATAAAAGGCGGATAGGGGTCACAGCTAATCACATAATACTCGTCACCTTAACACAGGAAGAAGACCAATGCCGTGCCCTTCACAGACGCCTAAAATTGCCACTGTGGCTTTCTCGCTTTGCATGTTATCACTGAAGCATTATTTTTCTCAAGACTGAAAGTAAAATCTTACATTTTACTTCTTGTGAGCTTAGATAGATTTAACCTACAAAGGTTTAATCCAATCTCCTTGTTTTTCAGTGTGAGATTACCTGTAGAACAAGTTTCACTATTTAGCAATGAGAAAGGTGAACAGATTCTCTATTCTATTCTGGCAAATTGGATCTATATATGTTTGAGTGGGATTTAAAGTTAGATATTGGACGAGAGGAGCCGTCGCCCTCTGATTTCAGGGACTTTCCCTTGGCAGAGCGCACGTGATGAGGTGGCCTGGGCAAGAGGGGCAAAGAGCGGTGTGGATTTCTTAGGTATGCTGTCGCCTCTCAAGTCCGTGTCCACCTACTCTCGTGTTCTGACCTGTGCTCATAACAAGCTCAGAGACCAAACATAAAAAGGAGACACCTAAGCAAATGTGATTCAGTGAAGAAAACATAAGGAACCATACCTATGTGCTTTACTTCTTGTCTTCTACATGGTCCAAAAAATCAGTTATGCAGGTTTCAAGCTGTATTGTATAGTAACCTGGGTTGTTTTTTCATTGATCAAACAAACGGCAGTCGTATTGTTTTGCCCCCTTGTCTTGGTTGGGGGTGCGGTGGTGAGTTGAATGCTAATCCGTCTTAATGCTGCAAACAGTAGCATGTCCGGACCAACAGCTGGGTTCTCAGGAGCTGCTACTTGGCCTCCCTCTTGATCTGATCCAAAATGGGCCCAGTTTGTATTACACATCAAAGGACCTGATGGCAACAGAATTACTTTCATTTTCACAACTTTCTAATCCTGCTTCTCAAAGGTCAAAGGTCAGCAAATGGTTGAGGAACTTGTTGAACATGATTTGTTTCTGCAGGGTTTCACATCACAGACCGTAGCTTTCAGTAGCATGTTTTGATAGAAGTTGGTAACCTTTTAGAAGTACCTTACTGCCACTGTTAATCCTCTGCGTAGGTATTGCATCACTTGCGTGAACTCAGCTGCTTTTCTTTCTTCTCCAGATCCGGCTTTTTTTTTTTTTTTTTTTGGATCAACTCCATGAATCGACTTAGCTATTGTCTGAAGTGTGGCACTTATTCTTAGCTTCCGTGCTGGCGTCCATATTTAGGAGCACCGAGTTTAAAAAAAGACATCAGAATCCTGTCACGCAGGAAGGTATAAGACCGACACAGGAAGCTGGCAGAGAGCCAAAGCTGCTGTCTACTACAAATCGCCAGACCGAGACATTCCCATGCCAACGCAGTAACAGAAGTGTCCAAAACCAATTTGTCATTTAGTGCCCTGCCAAACCTGTTGGCTTCAAAGTTAGCAGTGAAAGTTTGAGCAGGCTGTTCTCAACGCTCCTTTCCTTCACATTAATGACATTTTAAATCTTTCTCTTTCAATGTCCGTGCAGAGGTTTTAACTGTGCATTTTTTAAATTTACAATTTGCACACATCTTGAACAATGTACTTTAATGTAAAGTCCAACAAGATGCAAATATTACACTAAGCAAGAGCAGTGTGCAGTATTTTGTTTCTTTTACTGCACCTCTCCTGCTCATTTTAAAGGTGCATTTGTTTTCCTTTCATAACTGTCATGCCACTAATGAGATCAGGTTTCATTTACGACAATGTACTTGTAATATGATCGTTCATACTGTAAGCTTGGAACTGCTACTTAGGTACCAAGTAGAGCTTTCATTCTCCTCCTGAACCAGGCCGAGCTGTAATTTCTCAAAATTCCCCCGGTCTTGAATTGGGTCGGGTTCACGGCAATTTCCAGAAATGTTATACAACCTCTAATTTAGGGCAGTACGTATTTAAAGCCTCATTAATTTGAGTGCTTCACTGCTTTTTTTCTGTTCGTTCTGTTAAAACCCATTAGGCTATATATTTCTGCACATTTGCGATAAAAATTATCAGTTTTTTTTATATATTCATTCTGCAGCGGCGCACTGCAATCATTAATATCCTCTTGTGTCGCATTTCACCAAGTGTGGGGCTCACAGGATAGCTTCATTTTACATATGTTGACTGTTTGCAGAGCAGCTCTCCACACAGATGAAGTGAAGATAGCGTTGTCAGTACTGGTTACAAACAGGCTTGGTAGTGAAAAGAAGCCTATAATACCATTTGTAGAATGAGTTTCCAGTTTTGGATGTGTAGGATTGTTTCAACGTTTTTAAGTGCACAGCACACGCCACCAGAGGTCAACATGGTCGTTGGTACCAAATGTATTCGGCGTAACGTTAGAGAGAGCGAGAATTTATATTAAATACCATCTTCGAAAATGTATGTGATTCAATTTCTGCACCCTGAAATTTCCAGTACAGTAGGTTAAACTTTTTATAGTTCAGTTCTAATTCAGATCTAAATTTAAAGTGTACAGTATTTAAAAAAAAATAGAATATTTAAATTGCAAACATTATAGCTAATCTGAAATTTCAAGGCAGAAAAGTTTGATAACATTCGGGTTACCAAGGACCAACATTTCAAGCGTCTACCCTGCCTTCAATGCAAGAAGGAGAGGTGTCTGAGAAGTTAAAGATAAAAAAATGTACTTTGAATTTTGTTGCAATCACTCCAATTTTAAAAAAAATAAAAAATCTGAATTTGTTTCACTTGACTTCTAGGTTCAATATTTTTTTCTCCAATTTTATTAATTTATAAATTCTAATTTAAGCCCTAAAATTTCAAAAGCCATGGAAATGTTGAAAGAGGGGGATTCAGACAACATACATTTAAATTGAGGCGCTTTTCAAATAAAATAGTTTTAATGGCACCAATTCAACGGCTGTAATTTGCTTTCATACACATCTGTGTTCCATTTGTGTTCCATTTTTCTTTCCCATCTTTAATTTGTTAAACCAATTTGTGATAAGGTCAGGAAACAGAGTGTACCGTACCAAACCAAACCAAACCAAACCAAACCCTTAAAGGGATGTTTCTCAGAAGTGCAGTGGGAAAGTCTTAACCCTCAGCTGTCTTGTCCCGAGGCAATGACACAGATGAGGAGCACTTAATCCTAGTCGAGGAGATCGAGGCTGCAGACAAAAATGATTCATTTTTCCTTCTAATCACTGATGTTTGTGAGTTGCGTAAGATCATTGGATCCCGTTACTACGCGGCCAATGCATGTTAAGTCATCATCACGCTTTCCATTGTTCATTGTTAACTTTTAAAAGATCCAGCATGTGATCTCAGCCTTTTTGCTCCCTGTCTCGCTTTCCATAGACATTTCATCTATTAACCTTGTATCCAGAGGAGCATGTCGGAGGCCGAGCGAGCTAATTAAACCAGCGCTCGGCCCCTCTTCTTGTCTTTCCATCCTCTCTGCTCCTGCTTTTCTTCCCCCGGCCGGCCGCATATATCACACATCTCGTGTTCGCTGCTGTTATTGAAACATTCCTTGGACGCCCGGGCCCAAAGAGCGTCTCCTTTTCTGGAAGTTTTTAGATCAGACTTGGTGGGCCTCCACACGTTTTGCTCTGGTTGTCCACCCCCTCTCCCCCCTTGTTTAAGCTGTGGCCTAAGCAGAGGATTACTGATGCCCGTTAAGGTGGTTTGGTGGGTAAGGGATAGCCTGTTTCAGTGAAAATGACTGGATTCAAGGATAGCAAGCTTCCTATCCCCGATTAAATACACGATAAGGGAGTAGAAGGCTTTTATTTGTTCAGGGCAGATGCAGTGCAAACGAAACAGGAACCCACTTGTAAAAAGGATTTCCCAAACTCTACACTGTACATTTACCGTACTAAATATTAGGCAAGACTTTGGAGGGCCTTGGAGGCCTAAATTAATGAGTCAGACATTTTGAGTCACACCCTGAAAATCCACACAAGATGCCTTCTTTACACCGCTGTTGCCAGAGCTGATCCAGCTGCACCTCCACCTGTGTTGTTTGCATAATCAATTGCTTCTAACACTCAAGGATAATACAGTCCAGGGTGGATCAGGTTTAGTTGAGACATGTTGAACGTCTCGAGCTTAGTCTGCATCTGGTTTTGCAAGACTTTGTTTTGTCTGGAATGGGGACTCTGTCTCTGTGTAGGTGGCTCTTAAGAAATATGAATGATGGGTGGATGTCTTTTTAAAAAAAGGTTTGACTCCCACTCTGGGACATGGGCTAATTATGCGTTCGTGTATCGCAACGCTTCTTGTGTTTGCCAGTTGATGATTTTGCTGTTACACATTCTTCTGACATGCCCTATGGCACCCTGGGGAGTTAGACAGCCAACCTGTCAGCATAGCAGTAGCTCAAATATAACAAAAAATATCAAGACTGAGAAAATAACTTCTGATTTCAGGATAGAGACGTTTGCTGTCAGATTCTTTCCCTCCCGCTGGCCAACTTCATTTAAGCAACCCTCCTAGCTATTTTATCTTGTGTCGCTCCATTGAATAACACACCGAAGTGACGGAGGGCAGTTTTTAAAAATATGCTCACGACGCGTCCATTTTAACAGCTTGTGAAAACCGAGAGTAACATTAGAAACACTTTCTGTATCTTGTTTCTCATCTTGAACTAACTTCTTCTCCTTCTCTTTCTCTTACCTAGCTCTCTGCACTAGCTGGTGGAATTTGTAGGCAGCTAATGATATTTGTGTCTTATTAATGGCTGCTGATGAGCTGAAATGGTAGACTCTCCAGAAGCTTTATTTACTTGCTTTAATACTGACCCGTCCGCTTGATTTATGACACTGCCATATGGGCGCTGGTTACAAGCCACAAGTCTGGTACACATTGACATACCACACCTCCAATTGGTGCATTGAATGCAATGCAGTTAGGATTTTCTTTTGCTTTATTTACAAGACACTCAGAAGTTTGACTTTTAAGTAATTCTAAAATGGGGTCAGACATGTCAGTTGCCCCTGGAGCAAAAGTTGTAACTAGCTTATGGCTGCTGTTAGCATCAATAAAAAGCAGGAATTCTTAAGAATGTACTTTAACATCTCACTTATCCAAATGGTAAGTGCATACATCATGAATGTGTGAAAGCTGAGAGGAGTTTGGCACGGTGACAGCGGATCTAATGAATTACTGACATGGCTGACACGGTGTGGTAATATATTGTTTGACATCCAAGCAGCAGGTCGCCTCAAATTGTGGCCGCAGTTGTTACGTCAGGCAGAGGAGTCATGACGTGAATAATCAGACTAGAGGGAAAAAAGGTTCAAGGCTGAGTGGCTGCAATGCTGAAGTGTCCCTGAGCAACACAACAGGCCCCAGTTCTGTAGTCGACTTTAAACTTGCAGTCTACAACAAGAGAAAAGACATATTTTCTTCAGATATCAATAGTATAACACTCACTTGGCAAAAGGTTCTTATTGTCCTCGCTTTGAGGGGATTTTTGAGCGACTATTAAATGAAACGTTACGCAGAAATTTCGGACAAACAAATAAAATAGCTGAGAGTAAATATAGTGCACTGTACTGGACGCAGTCTTCCTCGACTGTGGTTGGAGCGTTGAGTAGAAAGGGACGGGACTAAGCGATCCTTCACAGATCTTGCCGTCTAAGTGAAGCCTTGAGATTGCATAAATGCTGTAGCTAATACTCTTAATATGCTTGTATATGGTCGTTTGGTAAAAGAAACAGTGTATGCATGGGATATAGAGCAGTTTTGAGCAACTTATCAATCACAGAAGCATCTGATGTGTTATCATCTGTATCACATTGATTTAAAAGCCAACCCCCTTAACTAAACCTGACCTGATTAGGCCTCCACCACAGAGTCAAATCCTGTTTGACCCCAGCCGGCTACTATAGCACATTATCTGAGGGTATCTGAGATGTGGTCACGGTTAGGAGGCTGAAATACGAAGAGGCAAAGCTCCTCTGTGTGTAAGTGAGCTCACCCTCATCCGTTTTCAGTATGTAGAGTATTTGCTGACATGTTCTCCAGTCTGCTTCCAAATTACTTCATCCTGGTCTGCCAGTTCAGTCTGCTGCCACCTCTACTGCCATCACAGACACATGAGTGTGTATGAGTAGGTGCTGCATGTGTGGGCAAGGTGTATGTCTGGGGTGTCTTTGACATGACATCTGTGTCTGTACTCAGGAGAGAGAGAGAGAGAGAGAGAGAGAGAGAGAGACAGACAATGTGTGTGTCTGTGTGAGAGCAGGAAATAGCCGAGGAGACGGAGACATCTTGGGCAGTTTGCGGGTAAGAAGAGGTCAATTCAGCCCACTTGGCTCCCCCAAGAGTTGCATGTCAAGTCCATCAAATCCTGCTATCTTAATTCCACGTCTCCTCTGCCCGGATACTCTTACACTTATTCTGGCTACTCACCCAAGATCAGGTTTGAAGTGAGGTGGAGGGAGAGGGTATCACCTCCTTCTCCTCCCAGGTTTGAGATCTCACCCTATGGGTTACTGGTGGCTGAAATAAGCCTCTAAACGCTCTACTGCTGGAGCTCTGAGCCCAGTTATCGGCTTCTACTATGAAATTAAGCATCTTCAGGGCACTGATAATCTCCTTATTATCTTAATTTCTACCTTCAGTCTTGTCCTTTTTATTTTAATTATCAAGAAATCTGTATTTTGTTTGGAACGATTTATAGCTGCGGATTAACACACATTTGTTTCAGTACTTTACAGAGTATTTACAGAAGTATGATGGTGTATGTGGGATTTACTCCAAATAAACTACGTTGTGAATGTTTGTTGTATTGCAGGAACATGTCACCAAGTGCAATGGTGACACTCATTGGAGTGTTTTTAACTGAGGTCTATAGCACAGAGAAATACTTAAGTTAATAGAAAGTACAGCTCTGTCATACCATTGATCTGAGTTGAATTAGAGCACACTTTGAGAATCAGAATGAAGCAAATCAAAATGTACTCCCATACTGTCACTTCTATCGTATCACCACATCAAACCTGCACGAGAAGACGTGTCTGACACTTTGTGGAGACGTCGTTCTCTAACATTTTGAACACACCGCACACTGCAGTGGGGGTTAGCGAGCTAGGTCTGCTGGATTCATTCAAAAAAACATCATGTCCATGTGTCTCAAGGGATCAGGTTCAAGGAACTCCCCAAAAAGTCCCCCTTAAACACATCAGACGCACCCTCCTTGTTGTCTGCTTCTCCTGTCACATATTTAACAGCTTTTCTGAGAAAAATAAAGACAGTCCCTTCCTAACGACATGCATATTTTGTGCAAAATTATGTTTTTGAAGTGTTGGGATTCACTTTAAAGGCTGCAGCTGACAGCTAAACGCTTTTGTTATCAGATTCTTTTGAACAAAACCTGGCGCCCTCTGTGACAGCTTGCACGCATTTGTGAGTTATGGCAATGTGAATTACTGTACGACTGCTTTTTGTGCTTGTGTTTGCCTGCTGTGTGTGCGCGTGTACTTAACATCTGCTTGTGTGTGTGTGTGTGTGTGTGTTTGTTTGTTTGAGCAAGGGAGACCTCTGCCATTGTTGAGTTTTCACATCCTGACAACTGGGAGCCTGATGGGTTAAAAATAACCCAGTGCTTTCCAATTTTGTTATCTTTTGGGACTGCTTCTCCCAGCTGTTGTGATTTTGCGTGCGTCCCCCTGGAACGCTCGGGGTCACCGATGGCCACTTCCTGTCGCATGCTTCCTGATTGTAGTGCTCCTAACTGTCCCTAAACATACTCAAAAATAGGACTCCTTGGAAGGGAAAGGCTTGTGCTGTCATATTTTTTGCATCACACACTAGGTGGCCCAGCCTAAATACTGTCAGTGAATGACAGCATTTTTTTTTCTTCTTTTATCTAAGAATTATCTTTTACCTCTTTGAGCTTCAGAAGATAAGTTGGTTCATGAAGAGTTCTGCACAAATGCAGAACAGATTTAGGCCACCAGTATAGAAAGAAATGACACAAAAAACAAGATCAACATCATAGAAATTTGTTTGTAAAAGTATGCTGTTCGGAATTCTTTACATTCTGCAAAACAAAGAAAGTTAAAGTAGGATTCACAATAGGATGTGCAGCCTTCTGTGTTTGTTTGTTTGTGTGTATGTAAAACACAAGACAAGTATTTGAGTTCCGTGCAAACAGCCAAATAGATATGCATGCTATGCAAACTGCATATCCAAGCTAAGCAAATGCATTATCTAACTCGCTCACGAGTATCAGATGATTTTTGAGCAGAGACAGACGGACACTGCTGAAATAAGGCTGATTTGACAAAGAGCCTTCTAGTTTTCATAATCTTTTTATATCACTGATAGATACACATTTTCATCTGGCATGGTTAGCTCAAAGAGGGATGTTGAAAATGAGCTGTAAGTAGTTTTTTCTTTTTGTTCTTCAGTGTGTCACTATTTTTGTAGTGCACATCGTTTGGGGGAATTACGGTACAATGCTTATACCTTATACCAGTTGGAAGTCAAACAGGCAGGTTGGTGCACACAGTGGTGTCATACCAGGAAGTGGTATAACCCCAAGTAATTGCTGCAAATATTTAATTTGTTTCCACCACATCATCATGTTAACAACTCTGGGTTTTAAAGCCGCTGTGGTTCCACCCACTACAAACAACCTACTGTATCCGTTTACACAAAAACAAATGATCACCGTGTTATCCAACCTCTGGCACTGTATCCTCGTGAGGCCTGGTCCAGGTGCAGCCCTTTGCCAACGCTGGTTTCTCCTTTTGACATGGACATCCTCCCCAGTGTCCTCTCACCTCTCATCCAAACTTAGCCCGGGCACACGTCCAATCAGATGTCTCCTTTTGCTTTATCTGCCAAGTGGCAACTCTATAACTAACGTGTCAAGTCTTGTTTCAGTAAACAGATCCCACATCAAAAACACGCAGAAAAAACCCACACGGTCACTAAACTGTACATGCCTATAGACTTTTTTTCTAGTATTTGATAGTAGATAATGTATTTTTAAATGTGCTTTTCAAATATGAAAGGAATGGTTTGCTATACATATAGTTTTTTTAATATACATTTAGTAGGCAAAAAGTAGGAGGTAATTAACCTAGCCTAGCATACAGACTGGACCTGGTAAACAGCCTGGCTCTGTCTAAACGTAACAACAATAGAAAATCAATAACTATTATTATTTCCCCTACTGATTTTGTATGGGTTAAACAGCCAAAATATAATGTATTAATTATTGAGCTTGAGAAGTGCTGGTGGCCATTTTTTCAACATATGGACAGATCCAGGCTAGCTATTTACCTCTGTTTCCAGTCTTTGTGCTAAGCTAAGCTAACCAGCTGCTGGCTCCAGCTTCATTTTTACAGTACAGTAGATGCGAGAGTGGCATCAGTCTTCTCATTTTACTCTTGGCAAGAAAATGTGTCCTCAAAATGTCAAACTTATATATTATTTGTACATTTACCACATTTTTTGTATTATTTTGAGCTTCAGAAAATGCATATTTGAAACTACAACACGATTGGATTATCAGTTGTCCCTTGTTCACATTTTTGGCATGTTCTGGTGGTTTTTCTATCGTCCTTTTAGCTCCATTGATAGAGAAACATCAGTCCTTGCCAGAGCCTGATACATGTGTTTGGGTGTTGTTGTTGTGTCTCCCTCGGCTGCGGTGTGGCTTTGTGTTTGTTCTGAAACTGTTGCCAAATAGGGAGCATCATTATTTGTCGGGCTTGGACAAGGCCTTTGCACTAAATGGAGTGACATTCAACGGGCAGTTACGGGTTTAAAAAATAGTTTCTGTCATTTTGTATGCAGTTTATGGAGTGATATATTTAAGATTGTGACTTAAAACTTTATAAAATGTGGTTTTGAGTTTGTGTATCTGTGTATATGTGTGTGTGTTTGTGTCTGAGTCACTGTTTGTGTGGCCGTCAAATCTGTCTGTGTGTGTGTGTGTGTGTGTGTGTGTGTGTGTGTGTGTGTGTGTGTGTGTGTGTGTGTGTGTGTGTGTGTGTGTGTGTGTGTGTGTGTGTGTGTGTGTGTGTGTGTGTGTGTGTGTGTGTGTTTTGTGGCTCCATTGAGACAGTTTGGCACCAGTCCAGCTCAAACTGCCCATAGCTTGGAAGGCTGCAAGTAATGGGCTCATTTTCCCAGTGGGACGGGAGGGTGAATGAATAAAAACAAGGGGGGCAGATGACTGGGGACGCTGCAGGAATGACAACAGCACATGAGAGTGCAGAAGGACCACTGAGCGGACTGCTGCTGCGAAAGGATGCTTTAAAAGTTGTTGTCAGCACAAAATATGAGATATTAGTAATAACAGCCACAACTGGAATCACTTTAATCAGACGCACCGAAGCACTGTATTTACAAATGGGACTCAGTTTCCTAAATTTCAAGATCAAGTGCAGGCAGACGATGAACTTGTTTAACTTCCATGATCTGGAGCTACAGTGTCTGAGGGGTATCGATGCCAGCAGCAGTTCTTCAAAACTCTTTGGTTCAAAATCACACAAGGAAGTGCCATGCATTTTAATAAATGCCTGGGGAAAACCGGGCTGGTACAAACTCCCTGTAAAGGGTGCACAGAGGAGGAAAACAAGTTCTCCACTCCTGGGAAATCAAAGCATCTTAATATTCTCTAAGATGTTTTCTTTTCACTGTTGCCGGTTTGAAACCTGTCAGCAAATCCCTCTTAAAGTTGTAGCTCAAAGTGACTCTGCCATTCTCACATTTGTGGGCCTGGCTCCATAAAACATTTGGCCTTTTAACTTTTTTTTTAAAAATGACTTAAATGATTAGTCGATTGTTAAAATTTCGTACAGCTAATGGATTAATTGACTAATTGTTGAAGCTCTGTGTGCCAAAAAAGATTTTAACAAATCAGCTTACTTTTAAGAAAAAAAAAAATAGGTGATTTCATGTCATCATATTTATGCCACAAAACATGGACTATCTTTCAAACACAACCTCATTGTACTACAATGGATGCGTCATTATGTTTTGCTCTCTGTGACTTGGTATGTTAACTATATTTTTTGCAGCGTGCGTCATATGTGTGCCAAGTGTGCAGCTTATCACATAGCAGCAATTCCTTGGAAATCATGGTATTTTCCATTAACGGTGCTAAAGATCCTTTTTAAGTGGGCTGGTAAAAACCCTGCTAATGCACCTGTATATAGATTAGATACTGCTGTCAGTAAACCTGACACAAAAACGAGTAAATTAACTTATCTGTTTGCACCTGACACATTATTATTATTATTAGATATAGAAATAAATGTCCTCTGGTTGTTTTTTTAGCCTTTACCTGACCCTTCACCTCTGACCTGAACTTCTCATCCCCTGCAGACCCCTGTCTCACAGTGATGCCGCCATGCATGGGCGAGGCCGACCGCTTCAGTCTGGAGGCTCTGCGGCACATCCACAAACAGCTGGACGACGACAATGACGGGGGAATAGAGGTCAACGAGAGTGTGGAGGTGAGCTTTGTCAATTTACATTTAGGATTTGGGCTATTAAGAATTCTTTTTTTTTCTTTTTTGGGCTCTTTATCTTTGAAGACGAGGGGTAATAAAATCTTTATGACTGTTGAGTTTGAAAACTGTTACTGAATTTGATTGTCTTTCATGCTGTGGTTCTCATATTGCAGATATTCGACCACAATCACAGGCTTTTCGATGTGACCAGTAATTTGTAGATTATTGGGTTAACCAAACCAAAGTGTTTGTAATTTACAGTGAGTAACAACTTGTGGCAGTGAGTCAAGCTTTGTAGCTGTCCTAAAGAGACAAATTGGTGTCAGCATAACCTAACAAAACAAATACGTCACCAGGAACACATTTTAACAGATATTATGCCACCATTTGATGCATATTAGCATATATGTTTGGTATTTATAATTTTTTGGAATTGAATTTCTATGCTGGCATTCACAAATATATACACACACATGTTCACATGACCACCCAGCCATTTAAAATGCATAAAGAATATATTATTTGAGATTTCTTGCCTGAATGTTGTGCTAAAGTCTGCTAGTGATGCAGTTGAAGTATGCTGATAGTGACACTGGTGGCGTGGGTGTGTGGGAGAGACAAGGGACCGGTTTCTGTGAGCGACTAGAGAGGTAGATCTGCAAATTGAGAGCCCTCTGACCTACTGTGGCCTTTGTGTCTCTTGGTAATCAACAACCTCCTATGTTCAAAAGAACCCACTCCAGCCATGGTCACATTCTGTGTGTGTGTGTGTGTGTGTGTGTGTGTGTGTGTGTGTGTGTGTGTGTGTGTGTGTGTGTGTGTGTGTGTGTGTGTGTGTGTGTGTGTGTGTGTGTGTGTGTGTGTGTGTGTGTGTGTGTGTGTGTGTGTGTGTGTGTGTGTGTGTGTGTGTGTGTGTGTGTTGGCAGGAGTCATTTTTAACTGCCTGAGAAGTGCTGGTGTGAGAAACAGTAATACCCTACTGCCCTTCGGTACCCCTGAGGGCTGCGGTGTTGGAACTGGCCCCCAGCCCACATTAAGCCGATGCACGTCTGTGCATGTATATCACTGATGCCCGTATCTTCTCTGGACGTACAGGAGTGTGGTACACAGAGTTTTGTCTTTATAAGGGCAATGAGCAGTGTCTGTTTCTTTCCAGCAGTTGTTTTTGGCCGCCGCTCATTACTGAGGATTTCCAAGCTTCTTCTTTGAGCTGTGCGGAGCCGGGTTTCATAACATGATGGACGCTCCTTTAACCAAATTAGTGGATGTCTATCAGTCAGGTTTATTAAAGACGGACATTGTCGTGTGACAGGGAGTGTGTTACTGAAACAAGTGGATGTTCACCGTCGGATAATAAGAGAAAATGGTTGTTTGTTTTAGTCTCACACTCTGGCAGATACTGTACTGTATTCAGGGCTGTCTGGGTTGTGATAAAATCTGTTGCATGAAGATAATCGAAGCAACTGTGAAGCTATTTTGAATATATCTAATTTAGCAAAGAATTTCTTCAGATTGACTAGTGAAAGTAGCTCAGATTCACAGTTTTTATGCAACTTTGAATAAAATGTCTCCTAATAAATACCAACTGGCATTATGCCTAATGCTTTCCCGCAACCAATAAAACTTTAAATTTATTCAAAAATGTCAACTAAACAAAAGTAATAAGTAGCAATGTTATTAGTCATAAAGTGCTTTTTTTTTTACATTGGCTCTTTCTTGCCCTGAACCCAAAGGATGGTCATTTGTTGGAGATATTTTTGGGGGGATGTCATCTTTAACAGTAGGATCATGTCAAGTTCACTGTTTATAGAAAGGATTTGGGTTTGATCCCCCCCCCCTCGCCCCTTTACCACCTGGTTGAAACCTTACACTCAGCCAACAAAGATCTTCCTGGCACTTCTTGCTTTTCCTTCTCTTATTCTGCCCCCCTCACTCCTTTATCACAACATTTGAGAGGATGACTAAGATGAGAGGATGCTCGTATTTGTAACGTTATAGCCGTGGTCAGGATATCCAGTTTTTCATGACATGCATTTCAGAGATGCTTATGCTGGTGGTAAAGATGCCATGAGGTCAGTAGTGATATATGGTGACAATGACACCAGCATGTTCAGCAGCAAAGAAAATGATTTATGAATATTTGGCGCAAAATATATATGATACATAAGCTCCATTAAAGGCCAATTTGATGGACGGAGAAAAGGAAAGGCTTCTCTTTTTGTGTTTTTGAAAGCATTTCTGTTTTAAATCCTTTAAATAAAGAGATTCATTAATTCATGCATTGATCCGATATTGATATAAGGTAGCAGACCGATTAATTAAACACTGGTAGCAGATCGGTACTCTGTATTGGCCAATACCCAAAAGGTCAGATAGCTGTATTGGGGCTGAAAAAGTCAGATTGGTGCATTCATAGACAGTACACATTGGGTTAAGAAAGTTAAAACACATTACAAAGGCTGTAAGAGCAGACAGAAAATATATCAACAATCTTTTGAATTTATTAACAATTTAAGACAATTTTTTGGGATATATTCCCTGTTCCTGCTTGTTATATATTCTCAGCTGCAAATATCGATACTGTTGTTGTAAAAGGAACTGAGGTACTTGTTGGCCTCAGCACTTCCTTGTTTCTCTCCTCGTCTCACCAATGAGTCAATATGTTTAAGCACACCTAATGCTTTTTTTCCAAAGTAAACTATTTTCACTTTTACAATTTTTAATCCTGAAAATTGAAAACAATTAATAGAATATTCCAGAAAATATATATTGTCTTCATAAAAAAAGACGTCTCCACGTCTTAACTGGATTTTTGCCTGAGCAAAGTCTATTTCAGCCAACATGAGTAGTTTTTCTATGCAATTTAATTTCAAAATCCAACTGACTGTAACCAAATAAAAAGAGGCCTTATCAGTGAGTTACCTGGTAGCGCCTTAAAATTCCTCTGTAACTTAACAACTATCAGTGTTGTTAAGTTACAGGGAAATTAACCCTCACAGCCATATTAATACCTACCAATGTTTCACAGTTTATATCACCACACACAGATAGCACATACACACAGATGATTTACAGGTCGCTGAGTCAATGACGCAAGGTGCATTGGTTCCCACAGCATCTGTAGAACGTAACCATGGCATTTTTCATTTTGAAGTACACTTATCAACATTGACTGCTTCACCATCGGGTGCTACTGTTAGTTTTAATGGGCCGCCCACCACCCACACAGAAAGAGAACCTATTAGGTGTGCTTAAACATATTGACTCATTGGTGAGACGAGGAGAGAAACAAGGAAGTGCTGAGGCCAACAAGTACCTCAGTTCCTTTTACAACAACAGTATTCACTGACATGTCACAAAGTTATCAAAGTCACAAGAGGGGTTTTTTGTGTGACTGATGCAGATATCACTCACAAAAAATGACTTTGGCTGCTTTTGAAGTCGGTATTTGCAGCTGAGAATCGTGGCAGAACACAAATAGCTCTCTAGTGAAGTAAAAAAATGTTTTTGTCCTAATCAGTTGGCATGATGAAGGTTAAAGATTGATTAGTAGTACGTGGCTTTACCAGAATTGCAATTCACTTTCAAGATTATATGATATTTGAAGTGGTGTGAAATGAAGTGTATTTATAATCTGGACCCAGAAATCTCCCAGGAAGTGATTTTCTACCTGTGAAGTCTCAGATCAAAACTGTCAAATCTCTTCTCCCCTGTCTGTCTACATCAACCTAAATAAACTGAAACCAGAATCCGGGACCTCTTTACGACGTGTATTTATAGAATCAAAAGTAATCACTTTTTTTTTTTTTTTTTTTTTTTTTTACACTCCCAAGCATATCTGTACTTGTCTACCGTGGAAGAATTTAATTTGGAATCAAATCCTGTTAAACATAATCCTGCCTTCTGATTACTCTGAGTCTGGGCGTCGCCAGGGGTTTCGGGTGACGTCGGGGGGTCTGTTGCCGAGCACAGTCGCTAGGGACGGCAGGTGCACGTCCTTCTCCTCGGGGTGCTGGGATGCGTGCTGCCCATCTGCCAAGGAGACGCTCAGCTGGATCGTGTTGCATCACTTTGAAATTGCAAGAACCCAACCCACGTCACAGCCTTTGTGTGTGTGTGTGTGTGTGTGTGTGCGTGCGTGCGTGCGTATACTTTATGTATGAGTTCTTGACAGGCCATGCATTACAAAAAATTTGGCTTGCATGTGAGTTCCGCATCCGTTGTAAGCCTACTGTATACATGACTTACTTGTGTCTAGGCGGGTATAAAGAGAAGAAACTTGAGGAGGCTCATGGAGAGTCTAGTTCATATCTATAGAAAGGAGGTTCAAGAAGGTGTTTGTTGACTCGTCTGGGAATGTTCTAGCAGGAACATTGGAGTTCAGTCAACAGTCAAATTTATTCATGAAGTACTGCTTTGAATGGAGATGTTTACAGGGTTGGTTCAAGAATATAAATTCTGTGAAAACTGGAAACGAAATACCATTAATCTGCATTGCAGCATAGGGCAAAACAATTATATAGACATTTGACAACTGTCGTAGATTTTGAGAAACCGCTTACACAGTGATAGCTATTAAATCAATAAGCTGTGGTGCTTTATCGTAATATTAGCATTAGCTAGAAATACACATTCTGCTTATTTCATACATAGTCGGTGTCCACATGCTATTACAGAGAACTTCATCTGTCACAATGTACACCAATACTGCAATATAAAACTACAAATGCTGTTAAAGATGATTTTATTTATATCCACACCCAAAATCAAAACCTGGAGAAACATATCAAAAACTAGTTGCTTGGATAGATTGTCATAATTCAGACCCTTTAACGGGAAACAAGCACAGCCCTCACAAAGTCTTTGAAACAAGTAGTTTAAAACTTCTAACAACGGAGCCCATTGTTATGCAAAGAGACCCACTTTAATCTCGGGAAAAGTAACAGACCTCGCTGAAAACTCAGGAAAAAGCACGAGGAAGATCTTATCGTACGAGATGATGGTTTCACATTTGAGTCTTGCCAGTTGTCATGTGTGATAAATCAGTTGTGCTGCGAGTAGTTCATGCATTTCATAAATCACATCCAAGCCCAGCATACTTTTTGTCCCAAATTTATAACAGATTGATAACAATTAATCAATCTAATTACCAACTCGTTGCAATTTTAGATTTGATTAATGTTTATGTGTGCTGTTGAGCAAAAAAATAATAATTTTGGGCTTGTGATGGATGGAAGAACTTTCAGTAAACTAGATGAGTAGATGGGGACAGATGGACTGATGCAGCAGATATCAGGGGTAAATATAGTCATTGTCGACACCATGACAGTACATGACGCCCACTTTGAAAGCCCTTATGGGGATTAGTGGAGTTAAAATTAGGGTTTGTGTATTCTATGATACCTCCTCATTTTACTACAACAACCTAAATAATGTGGCAAGTGGCTTAAAGGAAATCACCAGGGGATCGCTTGTAAAGTATCATACCTGCCGCTGCCTATATATATGTCATATCCATTAAATATAACATATTAGTACATATTAAACACGTCTTCTTTTCATTTTCAATCACTGAAAGTTATGTTGTGTATTGCATTCAGCTGCATGCTGCTTTATTTCCCTCCACAATCGATTATATCAATTTCCATATTCAAAAATCTGTTTTTTGTTTTTACTATTTGATTATATATTGAAATTTTGAATATTCGTTGACAGCCCTAATCGACTGTTGGAGAGAGCAGAGGCTCGTTGGAAGAGTGACAAACTCTGCCAGCTCCCCGCAATCAGGAATCTGATGGGTACAAATATGTCTTTGTTTGCTGCTGTGTGTCTGACCGTGTGTCATAGCCTGTCTGTGCTAGGCCTCTGTCGAGAAAATGTGCAGGGATTGTTGTCTTTTCAGGGACTGACTGTTGTTCTTAAGCAGAGTTGAGGCTCTCTACCCCATCGTCATGTTTACAAGACTCTTGTCTCTACCATTCAAAGTTTTTTTTGAAAGTTTAATAACTTTTTAAAACACAATCTAAGACCACTTTATCCATTTTACCCATTTTACTGTATGAATTTACTCTGCTTTGACATTTCAGTAGGATACATACCATTTATGTAACAGTTATCACACTATCTAAAGCACAGAGTCTGCAAGGATTCCACACAAAGACCTGTTTTTATATGCGCTGCTCACCACATATTCCACAAAGCTGTCTTTGACCATATGCAAAGCTGCTCCTCCAGTCTGGCCACAAATAGATTTTTTTTAATGAGATGCCATCACTTATACCAATTATAATACTTAATACTCTCTTTACTGTTTTTAACAAGTGTAATTTGAGATTAAAAGAAAAATGAACGTTTAAATAATGAACATATAAACATTTAAAACATTTAAAACCATCAAGATCATTTTTCATTCATCAGGCCTCTTCCGTTCTTGTTCATGTGCTCTGGCAAATGTCATTGAAGTTTGCATCGTTGCCAGCAGGACTTAATTTCTTATAAATACAGTGAGCATTAAAGGCTTTGCAAGACATTTGTTCGGACTCGTATTGCACACATTGTGGTCCCTTCTGTGACTCAGCAGGAACTTGGTTCCTTTAGTTGGTTCCTGGCTCTACGTCAGTGAGAAAAACTAATTTGCATTTGTATTGAGTAAGAAGAGGGCGAATGAAAAAAAAAGAAAAACACTGTGCAAGGTTTTGTCCACTACTGATGTGGTGAAAGAGCTTTTCAGACCCACATAGGGACTCTAAAAAACCTTTTAAAATATCTCAACAACTATGGATGGATGGATTTGATTGCCATGACTTTACCTCTTGTGCCGACAGCAGATTGGCATGTGTGGTATTGGGTGAGCTGTTGCTGCAATAACTGAATGGATTGCCATGAAATTTAGCAATCACATCCACCTCCTCCTCATGATGAATCATCATATCCTTGGTGATCTCTTAACCTTTCATGTGTCATAAAGACAGAAATTAAAATTCATTGTGTCACACACTTTGTTTATAGGGAGATTTCACCCCCAAATCAAAAACGATGCACGCTTTTCCTCTTACCTGTAGTGCTATGGTTTCTACATGACACTATTAACAAGGTCTGTGAATTATTTTCAGTAATGGGGGTCATGATTTTCTGGTTTAGAAACATTGCTGTATTTTGTAATGAATTGAATAAAGGCAGACACCTCTAAGGCCGGTCTTGATTAACAAATAGCACTACTGGTAAGATGAAAAATATGTATTTTGGGGTGAATTGTTCCTTTAATGACAAAATACCTGTTAGTGCTATTTGATAGATTTTGTCATGCTAAACTAAACTACTTAACATCAGCATTTTGGCTTTTTCAAGCAGCGCTGTGCCTTAGTACTGCCTCACAGAGCTAACAGCATGGCTGTAGACTCTTAGTCGTATTTTCTTGAAAGCAGGGACGGACATGTCATTCAGACAGTTATTAAGCTAAATCATCAACGTTGAGCCAATGCTGAATCTTGAGTTTTAGTTATTCAACTTTTTTTCTCACAAAGCAATTGTCTCCTAGACAAAGAAACAATTTAATAATGGGATTCATGGACCGGGGTGTTTTATAAATTGCCAAGTTGCCCCCAGAATATTGTTTCATGACTGACTGTCAATGGTCACATGCAGATTGAATGTGTGTTCAATATCCTGGGTCGCACATCCGGTTTGTGTGTTAAGGTTGAATTGGACTGCTGATAAAAGCATTTTAGATCACCAGTTGGCACACCCTTATGCCACAGGCTGGAGGTTTAGCCAAATGAAGGAAGAGATCTTGTGACATGGACATGTCAAGCCCTTTAAGATGTTCAGAAAATCCATTGATGTGAGAAAACCAGAGTTTGTGTGCACAAAGCCTTGGGGGCCCAATTTCTTCATGGCTCTGACAACTTAAGTATCATCCCTTCCATTCTCTAGAACATGTGACTAGAATATACGTATGAGTGAATCTCACAGAGGACATTTTCAAACAATTTCTTGGTCACAGTTGGAGTTTTTTTTCAGTGACAGGAAAAATGCATTCAGTGCCAGAAACATTTGTTGCCTCTCAACACCAGACTGCCATTATGTATTCAATGTCAAACTCACAGAAATCCCTTCAGACCCTTTGTGCACACAATTTAGATGTGTGAAAGTACTGGTGGATTTTGAAAGTTAATGCACATATGTTATGTCATGATAAATGCAGCTGTCCAAGATGTGTCTTCAGATGTTTTTTAAGACTATTTCAAAGGCATTTGATGCAGTCAAGCATCGATGGCAACGTCTGTCTTAACGCTGGCACACAACATTTTTCAAGCTGTGTTGGAGTCTGCGTGTGCTGATCTATCAAGTCAGATGTGAAACTCATTGATCTGTGACTATAGTGATTCATAATGATTAGAAATGTCAAAACACCCTCAGCTGCAACTCCAACATTCAGTTCTGCATGATTCAAACTTCTGTAGTCTCTCTTCGCCGCTGATGATTAACAGCTCTGAGTTCGTAGCACCTTTTTGTTCGCTGCTTACATAAACAGGCAGTACATGTTAGCACTACAGATCACACATTCAGCTCCCAACTCGTTAGACCTTGGTTGAAAACTCAATAAATTTGAATTCCTCTGTGAATTTACACTTTTGCTTAGCCATCTTAACTAGTGATTCTACCAGCTAAGCTTCTCTTAATGTCCCCTAAGAACGATTATGTCTTAATTATAACTTTTTTACCCCTCCTAAAGCAGTTGAATCTACATCTAAAGTGTATTCTTGTCCAGTCTTTATTATTCTGCGTGGGAAACACCAACTGGATGCTAACTTTGCAATACACATAATATAGCTTAAGATGTTACCAATCAGCAGGATAGCATATGATACTTCAGTGCAATAATAGCAAATGCTAATTAGTTATCTAAAGCATGAAGGGGGTGTGAATTAGACAGGAGGTGTTAGGTTTTGAGTTCATGCCAAGGCCACACACACACACACACGTCCTTCTCCGTGTTGTTGCTAATGCTGCCGCTGACAACTCCTTGGTGGGTTTGCTATGTTTTATCTGCAGGGGCATTTGGTTCAGAGCTACCAAAGCAGGACAGCCGGAAACTGAAAGTGCACACACACACACACACACACACACACACACACACACACACACACACACACACACACACACACACACACACACACACACACACACACAGGTGGAAGTGGTGCCTCCGCCATGGCATGGGTCTCTTTCTCTTTTCAAAGTCCCTAAAAGGAAGAAAGGAGAGCAGAATAAAGTGTGTGTGTGTGTGTGTGTGTGTGTGTGTGTGTGTGTGTGTGTGTGTGTGTGTGTGTGTGTGTGTGTGTGTGTGTGTGTGTGTGTGTGTGTGTGTGTGTGTGTGTGTGTGTGTGTGTGTGTGTGTGTGTGTGTGTGTGTGTGTGTGTGCTTGCGTGTGATCCAAAGCCAGACTTTTAGGCAAAGCCAACTTTTTACAGCTCTCTGTCAAAACCACACATGGACATACACAGACAAGCACAGCCGTCTGTCTCTCCCCCAGAGTTCTTTGTAAAAAAACACTCATTTTACAGCTAGGGTCGGCAATTTATTTTAAAGCATTTTTTATATTTGTCTAAATTATCTTTACATCCCTACAGCAATCAATAAAACAAAAGCTCCGATACATTATTTTATATAAATCCTGTATCTGTGGCATGGCCTACTTACCTATCTACCTACCTACCAGCTTACCTGCATCCCCAAAACAACTATGTGATGATTCTCAAAAGCCTGGAAAACTCAATTCTGTCTTTTTATTTTATCCTAGTTTATAATAGAAGACATGAAGCAGCAGCAAACCAACAAACACAGCAACCTGCACCGTGAAGACCAGCACATCACTGTGGAGGAGCTGTGGAAGAGCTGGAAGACCTCTGAAGGTAAAGCAGGAGAAGTGTCTCTGTCCCAAGGTCACTGACACAGATACTACTACATGTACTGTAGTAGGAAAATACACCACGAGTTGAGACATTGGATGATAAAATCCCAAAATACTCATGACTGTTGCTGCAATTGAGATAACAGGGGCAAGAATATAGCCAAAGGTGTGAATCAAGAGGAAGATATACGCTAGTTTCTCCACTAACTATCATCTTAATGGACCTCATTACACTACTTTGTTGAAAATTCTATTTTGATTGGTCAAATACAGAATTCTACTGTTGTTTTTGTCTTTATATCAGACAGCTGCTATGAGTAACAGACCTTTGCTTTGGACACAGTCTTGATCACTGCACAGAGCTAGAGAAATATTTTGTTTGTGTGGAAGAAATAAAATCATATTTAAATCAATAAAGTAACATTTAACACAATATTTTGAGACAAATTATTGATCTCTTTAGTAAGTAGCCATGTAGTAAGCGGGACAATGTACAGAGGGTGGGTCGTAATTGTGAAATGAACCCCTTCAGGATGTTTCAAGACCCCCCCTCTGCTTATCGTACTGTGGCAATTTTCCCGGTAAGTAGGGAACAACCACAATAGGACTGAAAACCCAGGGCTAAACCAGAAGTTACCACGGTAACCCTGAAATATTTCTTTTTAATACAGGGCCCAGGTGCCACTGATTGGTTAGGAAGAGTCAGATGACTGGAAGACTGAAACAAAGACGAAAAGTCAGATACGCATCTTCAATGAATTGTGTTGCAGAAGTTGTTTATCTTATGACTTATATATCTTTGGAGTGATCAGATCATCAGCTAAGTGCTTAACAGTAAAGTCATGATTTCATCTTTTCCCTTTTTCATCCTCTCCTCCTCCAGTCCACAACTGGACCGTGGACGATTCGGTGCACTGGCTGAAGGAGTCTGTGGAGCTGCCGCAGTATGAGAGGAACTTCCGGGACTTCCGAGTTACCGGGAACACTTTACCTCGGTTGGTATCGCTCACGGGAGCAGTTAAATGCATCCCTCTATTAGAAATACTGATAATTAGATGAAAAACATTATTATTATTGTCCTGCACTTTCACGGCAGATGTTATAAGTACTTAATGTAATTTTTTTGCATCTAATTACGATATAATATTTTGCCATTGGTGAGCAGTGAACTGTGTTTATGAACAGCAACACTATTAACATCTCTGTTTCAATACTCAAAGGCACCTTTAGTTTTCATTACTTTGTTTAATGCTGCCCACTGCTGGTCATAAAAGGCAACACGGGGAAAAAAGACTTGATTCTTTGCCTCAGTGTCCTTGTTCCTCTTTTTATTAGAAAAAGGTTTCTCACACACTTGTTTTTACATGATTTTAAATGCAACCATTAATCTGTAAATGCTTTTTTTTAAAATTCAGAATGACTTTCCCTTGCCACTTTGTCTTATAATGTCATAATTTAGTCTTTTAAAGCACTCAACATATATCCAAAATTCCTAGTAAAAATGAAATTGTTAACAAAGTAGTCTCAGTGATGACATCACAGAAGAAACTCTGCGGTTGGTAGGACCCTTATGGAATGTGACCCGCTGCAAACTGCATGTACAGCATGAGTAGACGGAGGGGTGGGCGGTGGGGTTATCTAGGGGTTTCATGTTACGCCTCTGGGCTGATGGGCGCTGACTCATGAAGTGATGTCACAGCCCAGGGTTACAGTTTCCACAGGCTGCCATGTTGTCTGAGTCTTTAAGATGGTGGTGGTGTTGAGACAACGCCCCATAACTCATTATGAAACTTTGGTGACAGCAGTAAAGAATTTATTTTTCATAACTCATTGAGTCACTGATCTTTTTATTGAGCTGACAACATAATAATAATTGCTCACATATTTACTTTATGCTCCTGGATGAATATACTCCTGGAGTGCCAAAAGCGCCTTCTCTTCAACTACTAGTCCAAGTTCAGCCGTAGAGAACACCTTTTCTTTTCTCCATTACTAATAGGATGTGGGTAATGTGTCAATCAAGCCTGGCATAACGTCTTTTTTAGCTGCACCGTATATAAATCAAATCACTCTGAATCTTTGTAAATTGGAACAATTTGGACCCTAACAGTAATTTACAGTAAACTTAATAAATACTCCCCAAAAACACTGGTATACTGGTATATTGCTCCTTTATTTTATTCACACTGTAACCATCCATATTTTGTATCATTATATAAGCTTAAACTAGATGACCTAACTCTAAACTTCAATGGTTACCCTACACTAAAGTTACATTTGGTATGTGAAGACACATTTTAAATGCTAATGAGTTAGAGAAATATACTTCCAACGAATGAAGTGCACACTGGTAACTGAAATAGTTGAAATATGACTTGGCATTCAGTATTTAATGCAGGTTTTTCTTTTTCTCCATATTTCAGAATAGCGGCAAATGAACCGTCGTTTATGTCGATGCAGTTGAAGATATTAGACCAGCGGCATAAACAAAAATTAAACCTAAAGGCACTAGATGCAGTGCTTTTTGGCCCTCCTCTCCGTAAGTATGCAATGTATTTTAAAACCAAAAGCATATCAACTACACCATCGCTACTCATGAATATCAATTTGGTATTCCCATATTCTCAATTTTTGCAGTCAGAACAATTCAATTAAATATGCAGTTTTTGCTTAAACCACCCATTTTCTTCTATTCCTCCCTCCCTCTGCAGGGCAACAACATAACTGGATGAAAGACTTTATCCTGATGGTTTCCATAGTGATTGGTGTCGGGGGCTGCTGGTTTGCCTATGTGCAAAACAAGTCGAGCAAGGTGCACATCTCTCAGATGATGAGGGATCTGGAGAGCCTGCAAAATGCAGAGCAAAGCCTCTTAGACCTGCAGAGCCGGTAAGAGAAGGAAATGCTTCCAATGTACACGTATGTTATTAAGGCTGTACCGGCTGCACGTGTTCAGGCATGCTGGTAATAAAGAAACAAAGCAGCATTCCTGTGAGTTAATCATTACTTAGTGAAACATTGCGTACATTAGTCCACCTTTTCTTCTCTCTCGCTCTATCTTTCTCTCAAACACACACACACACGCTGCTATAATGCATAAAGTCGGTGATTTGCGAATCTGAGTCATGTATATTTTTAAGGGTTTGGCAGGGCAGGTTAGCTCTCATAACAGGTTGGGTGGGTGCTGATATTTTTTAAACCCTGACACTGTTTCTGACTCTTGTGATCCGTCTATTCTCCAATAACTCCAGAGCGTTGTATAGTCAAAAAGTCAAAATTCATTCAAAAAATGTAAACGTAATAATTTCCTGAATCCATGTTTTTATTTTCTTTTATTAGTCGATTAAAATTTGTATTCTAATTAAATATATGTATTTAATTATTCAAATTAATGCAATTAATTGCATATATCAATATTTGCTTTGGAAAGGTCCCAAATACAGATATTTGAACTCAAAAACATTAACGTGTCACATGAGTAAAGCCAAGAAGTGCTTGCTCTTCTGCTTGCGACACACAAAGAAAGGCACACACCTGTATTAACGGTGTGGTCTTGCAGCAATCTAACAGCACCATCAATTACAGTTATATACCCACTATCACTCAAAAACCTTTTTCACATCATATTAAGATGACGACATCATAAAATATGACGCCAGACAAACAAGCTTTATTCGAATAAATCAAAAGGATCTTTGAAAGAAAAATCAATTACATTCAGTAGAGCCCTATATATAATGATGCTTTTTTTTAGCTTCTCCACCCTATGTAGGAATATCTCGTGTTAACATTTTACTCAATCTACATTTTGTCTTTTTCCTCTTATCTCTCAGGCTGGAAAAGGCTCAGGAGGAGAACCGGACGGTGGCGGTGGAGAAGCAGAACCTCGAGCAGAAGATGAGGGATGAGATCAACGGGGCCAAAACAGAGGCTCACAGGCTTCGAGAGCTCCGAGAGGGCGCTGAGTGTGAGCTCAGCCGGCTCAAATACGCTGAGGAGGAGCTAGTACAGGTGGGTCTCCCCAGACTGCCTGTTACCCCCGAAGTGGAAAAGAGATTTATCATTATTAAAATGTTCACATGCCCAGTATTTACATATTCAACTCAAATGGCTAATGTATTCACTGTATATGAATGTAAATGTATTCATTACTTCTGCTTCAACACCTTAAAATGAAAAGATTAATTTCAATTTCTTCTTATTAAATTCCACAAAACACCTCTTTTGCATAACCACAAGATTTCCCCATTTCCCGTCATATAGAAAATACAGCACCAACATATCTAAGAGTTCCTCTTTCTAATGAATTCTCTGCTTTTCATTAATTTTAAAGTCACCCTCACATTTGATCAGTGACTTTTGAAATATTTGACAGTGAATTTAATCTGGATCTATCATGTTCCTTCCTTGTAGGTGCGTAAGGCCCTGAAGCGAGCAGAGAAGGAGATGCATTCAGAGCGGTCGGTGCCTGAAGCTCTCCAGAAGTGGCTCCAGCTCACACACGAGGTGGAGGTTCAATACTACAACATCAAGAAACAGAGTGCTGAGTTTCAGCTGTGCGTCGCCAAAGAAGAGGTAACTTCATCTGCTGATCTATTTATTGATCACACAGTTAGATTATAAACATTTAGCATTGATGCACTTTCAATAAGGTAGGGTTTTGAGATTTTACAATATTTTAATTGCATGTATTTGAATTGTGGAATACATGAATTTGTTACTTTGAACATTTTAATTAAATCATGTGAAATTGTGAAAGCTACTTTAGGATTTACTGTCTACGACACATATCCACAGGTGCTGCATGAGACTTTTATGTCCTGGGTGTTGACTGGCAGGAGACAGCCAAATCAAAAGCTGCCAAAATTAGACCCTAGCAATTTTTTAGATATCGCCTGTCATAAACTAAAGTACACGGAGCCCCATGCTCATCTCTTTATGTCTCCACATGGTACATGAGCAGTAAATCATGTGAACTGCTGATATCAAGTGCTGTGCTACTGAAACAGTAACCCGTAACAACCTTTTATAATTGAATAACTTCTTGACTTCAAGAAAGAAACGAAGTGACTATTTTAACTGAAATGATCTAAGATTAACTGTCTTGTGTTTTTTTTTTAATCCTAGGCAGAGAAAATAAAGAAAAAAAGAAGTTCTGTGTTTGGAACCCTTCATGTAGCCCACAGTTCATCACTGGATGAGGTGGACCACAAGATACTAGAAGCAAAGTAAGAAACTCATAAAAATACACTCTCTCACACATACTGATTGTGGTATAACAATAAATGTGACTACAGGCAAATTCATTGTCCTTTGATTGAATGAGTAGTTATTAATATGAGATATTACAAAAAGGGTCCTGTCATATTGAATACCAGGCCATGCTATGATGGCATTATGTAAGTCCAGCAGCTGTAGTGTTGTTTGCAGTGTGCATTACTTAGCCCATATACATTTATATGCATATATGTGTGGTCACAATCTGCTGATAGATTAAATGACACTTTTGATGCCATTTAACGTCATTATCTCTTTGGAATTTGCTTTTTTTGTTCAGGGCTTAATTCTTTAGTAGTCACTGCATTGTAAAAAAACCCAAGCGGAAACAATATCTGACTCTATTATGTCTAAGTTTTGCACACGTTTAACCACATAATGCTATTACATTTATACTACACACAAAAAGTTTTATTCCAGATATACTTAATATATTCAGAAGTCTTGTATAATCAGGGCTCTACCCTCTGCGAAAAATAATTCCTTTGTGTTTAAAAGCCAATAAGGAAAGAAAGCACATTAAAGAGAGAACAAAGTCACATCTTCTGCGTGACCACTTTAATAGGCACAAGTCCAATATCGTAATATAACCAGCAGCCTTCAGTGCCAAAACTGTCTAGATCCTGACGAATCAAAGCAAAGACTGCTTCTTACCTGGTCTGACACAAGAAAATTGAACCAGTATCAGAAACAGCATCACTCTCATGTTTGGCGGGTACAGTAAGTTCACACTACCCCCTCCTCACTAAATTGTGTTTTTTAGGAAAGCCTTGTCAGAGGTAACAGCGTGCCTGAGGGAGCGGCTGCACCGCTGGCAGCAGATTGAGAAGCTTTGCAACTTCCCCGTAGTCAATAACTCGGGTCTGCCGAGCCTGACGGCCAGCCTCTACTCAGACCACAGCTGGGTGGTGATGCCCCGGGTTTCGGTGCCCCCTTACCCCATCGCAGGAGGAGTGGATGACCTGGACGAGGACACGCCTCCCATCATTCCACAGTTCACAAGTGAGTACGACGGCAGAGGATTTAGCTAAATAAATGAATGCACACAAATGTAATTAAATAAAGTACATTTCCTAATTTCTTTGACTTTTCCCCAGCGGCCACGTTGATCCGGCCCTCGCTGACCCGCAGCAGCAGCCTGTGTCGTTCCCGCCGGAGCCTGCTGAGCTCTCCGCAGTCCTCGCTGATGTCTCCAGACCCCGACCTGCTGTCCATGGCCAGCTCGTCCCTCTCCTATCGCGCCGAGGCAGACGACGAACATATCATGTTCAGCTCGGATAGGAGGGGGTATGTAGCGGTGGCCGGAACGCCGCGGAATGGTTTTACAGTTTGGACTCACAGGTGTTTTATTCAGACATTCACACAGATGCTTCAAGCTTGGGGTTAAACTGCCATTTGTTACTGGCTGCCATCTAGTATGTGGAGGATGCATTAATTATCTCTACTGGGACCTCCACATGATATACCAAAATGAGTTAATGTCTAACATAATTAATTAGCAAGATCTTGCTAATGCAAGAATTAAAGGGCATCTTCTGTCTACTTTAATTCCTGCAGTTAGCCCCCAATTCCCCTTACTAATTTATTAGTAAATACTAAACCCCAATAAAACTCAAAAAGTGCTATTCATGTCAAATGCATAAAGAATAATGGCCAGTAACTAACAAAGATAGACTTTGTAAGACATAAAGAAACCAGCAAGATTTTTAATCTTTCAAATGTTTCACTTAGAGGACTGAAAGCACTTTACCGGAAAAGTTTTATAAAAAAGCACTTTTAAATGTATTCCCAAACTATCTAGTGTAGTAAGTGCTCCTATGCTGGAATATAACTAACTGTCTCCACGTTTTTTTGTTAAATAATTTGTGGTTACTTGTTTAAGTATACTTTTATTTAACATTGTGATCCCATGTGAGCATAATGTATATTGAAATAATAAAAGTGTTAAAAGATTCAGACACTAGGACCCTCTGAGAAAGGGCTACAAAATTGCAGCTTCTCTTTCTGTTTATACTCTGTAAGTTTTACCCTAAATTTTTTTTAATTTAATCATATTAACAAACCAGTTAAAATTAAATGAGCCAGTGGAATTCATAAGATCATTAAATTTTCCTCTAGTGAGGTCCATGCTAAACTCCATGCCATACATTTTAAAAACTTTAAAATGGCCGACAGTTTTTTAAATTTAATTTGGAAACCATTGATTGCTCTAATTTGTACGCTCATCCGTGTTGTGACCTTGCTGCATCTGCTCTCTCCAGGGAACCGGCTCAGGAGGGCAGCTCCGACACAGACTCTATCAACTCTTCCTTGGGCCGCAAGCAGCTGCAGCACAACCCCTGCACACAGGGCTCGGACACCCCGTACCGCAGGATCTCCCGTGAGGAGATGCTGCTGTTTACCCAGAGTGCCGAGGTTCCTGCGTCCACCCTCGCCACCTCCACCAGCAGCAGCAGCGGCGGCAGTCTCAGGGACTCCACACCCCCTCCTTTCCCTCCCACCCCGGCCACCACCCCCTCCAGCCCGCCCTCCACCTCACCTTCCCCAGCCATGGAGCATCACTCGTTTGCACACAAAGGCTCGCCCGACCTCACCCGCACTATACCCGAGTCCCAAAGTGTGACATTCTCACAGGGGCACGTCACCTCTCCGACAGGCAAGGGCATGTACAACGGCATCCTGGAGAAGTCCTACAGCTTCGGCCAGCTGCCCGCGAGCATGCTACCCAACGTGGGGCGTAACCCGTCTCTTACCTCCCTGGACTCGGAGGGTCGGAGTGTGGGAAGGGAACACAAGCTCCAGAGCACCTCCTCCCAGGACTCCAGCGACAATGGGGAGAAATTGAAGCGCTCCTCCTCTAAAATCAAAAGCTTATTTAAGAAGAAAAAATAAAACTTGCAGAGTGAGGTAGTGTTTGAGAGAGAGAAATAAAATATAAAAGAGTTGTTATAGCCCTAATACTAAAAAATGGACATCACTGTAAAGCGAAAACATTTCATTTCCTCTCGTATTCTCTTCTTTTTGTCATCAAAGATGGAATGTAGCTCAGTCTGGGTGCCTTTAAACTCCTCAGATTGGTAGCCTTATTTTTCAATAATGCCTTTTTATTTAGTTCACTCATAGCCTCACAGGGAAACCTGCAAGGGTCAAGGAAAGGTCAAAGGTCATGGTAGTTGTCATCCAGACAGCCAAAAAGCATGACCTGTCAGTCGCCTTCTATTCGTTTTGGTTTAAACCAAAAAGTTACAATATGTAAGGGTCTGAAGGTGCAGTCCATAAACGTGCATTGTTTAGTACAGAATGATGTTTACTGTTCCTTCAGTAGTGACAGCATTACATGCATATCACCACGAAAAAACAGGTCACAAGAATTCTTAAAAACATTTTCCTTCTATAGTGTCCTAATTACTCCTCGCCGTTCAAATAATGGATTGCATCTTATGAAGTGTTCGAGTCCTAAACTCATGTACTTGATAAATTTCCTTTCAGAAAAAAAAAAAAAAAAAAAAAAAGTCCTGCTCAAACTTTGTTGCACTACTGCTTTCCTGATATTTTGGGAAAGAGCCGCTGCTGGCGGACTACATATTGAATAAAGATTTAGAGATGAGAGGAACACATAGGCAGAGGCAGTGGAGATGCAGCACATAATGCCAGAGCCAAAATTATCTGATGCGTCTTCAATGCTGCTACTTATGGATCTCTCAATATATATAAATATATATATATATACTTTGTTTTCACGTGATTATGGTCTTATAGATGTTTTTAAAAAGATTTATATTGGTGGGGATTCCTACTGTATGAACTGATCTTTACTGGAGAAAGTTTATTGAATATGCAGATTTAACCCTCACCAGTCATTTTTCGTAAAATCTATCTGTCCCTTACTACTTGATTAACTGTGTCCTGTAGCCAAACCAACATACCATGCTCATTCTTTGTCTTAAATACCCTGTTCCCTTGTAAAATTTGGTGTCACTGCCAGATTTTGGTCAAATTGTCTGTGCAAATAATGTCTTTTTGTGGTCGGAGGCCCATATTCATACCACATTTAAGGATACACGAGTGCCAGGAAGTCTAAAACAGTCTCTAATGTAATTTGAGGATGTGGCCTCTATCATCTTTGTTTTCAGGTTTTCTTAACTAGACAAATACTTAGGATTATATGTCAATAAAGGAACTATTTCATCAAGATCTAAAAGATACACCAACACTTGCCCCCCCCCCCCCCCCCAACCCCCAACCATACACACTAAGCTCGAAGCAGACCCATGCAATACGGTCCTGATCCTGTTCCTCAACTCTGGGCCCGCACCGAGCGCACTGATGTCAAGAGCTCCTGCTTCACACTGTGATTTCTGCCTTCACCCTGGACCTGGCTGTCACTGCTGCAGCTTAAAAACGGACGTGGGTCATGTGACTCCCGTGACAGAGGCGGCACGATGAAATGTCATGGGGTGATGCCGTGTACGAGGTGTGTCTGGGTGACAGGATGACATGAGGATCCAGGGGCCTGTGTTTTTAGAATATTAATAAGGTTGTGGCAATACAGCACACAATGAAGGAATTGGAAGGCAGAACTGCAAGACGAGGATATATGAATGTTTACGAGACATTAGGGTTTTTTTGAGAACATTTTCTGTGTGAATATTTGTATACTGTAGAAGAATTAATAAAAAAAATGGAGGCATCATAGATGTTGTAGAGTCATGTTTACAAGTTGGTTCAATTGTTCTATATATTTGGTAAAAAGCAGTTTTTAAGAGGTTATTCAGTTTATGATTTGATTTTTGAACTGCTCTGCATATTTTAAGAATCTATAAACTTGAGCTGTGAATTGTTTCCTACCGAAAACCGCCCTGACCCTCAATTTCTAACCCACATCGGCCTCACAGCAGAGCGCAGGAGAGTGGGGGAAAAAATATCATTCTGACACCCCATTTGTCTTGGGAGTGGGGAAACCGTGATACACAGAAGACGAGCATGCATGATTGCTTTATCAATATAGAAGAGAACGTGATGAAACTTGAGTTGATGGTTCATCAATTTGGCACGTTTGGAGGGGAGCTGGGATGTCTGCCTGTGATAAATGTGTTGTTTGGGCACTCCTGTACACAGCAACAAATCCAGGCCTTTCATACCGTTCCACCTTATTGCCCCCACCTCATAAAAGCAGTTACTTTGATGGCCACATGGTGTCAGCAGCGCATCAAGTGAATGCAACCATGTCAGCCACTCCCTGACAGCAAAACCTGTCTTTTTTTAAATGTAATATAACATTTGCTGGTGTCAATTTTACAACCAAGTGAAAAGTTATAAAAAGAAAATAATAAAAGAATCCACACACGCACAGATATTTTGCTGTGCTGTTGGCGATTCCTGATGGTTTTTGGATTTGTCATGACTACTGCAAAAGAATAATGAATTATCTGTAGAATGTGGAATATCATAGACTATAAAGAACTCCAACTGTCTGAAATAGAAAAGGCTCTCATTGCTAGAAACATTTCTCCTTCAAATGGTTTACTAGTGTCCTAAGTCTGACTGGAGTGCAACTTAAAAACAATAACTTAACATCGACATATTTGAACAAAACATTGTTAAAACAATGGAAACCCCACCTGGATGCAAAATATAGCTAGAATTGTTAAGGTTCAGGTAAAAAGAAAGAAGTCCACAAAAACACTAACACCTAGCAATATATTGATATTACCAAAGTCATGTGAGCAACTGACGTGGACAATGGTATCTGGTGTCGGGATAAGTGATTTGCTAACTCTACCAGCTAAACCTTAGCTGTTTGTGCGTAGTGCAAAACCTTTTTCCTTTGTATTCTTTACAGCTCCAAACTGGATTACCACGATACTGGAATTCGAAAGTACCTAACTCCATGTTATATGTTAACTTTACCCTTTGCCTGACAACACAACGACATCATATTTAATATGGTCATTTAATTAGTTTAAGGTTACATAACCTCCTCCCAGACAGGTGGCCTTCTCACACACACGCAGTGTTTACAAGTGCAAGTTCATCAATTTAGTGAAAGCAATATGAATATAAATATATTTATGAATATAAATGAACAGGTATATGACATTTAATTTAACAAAAGTGACAAAATTTCAATCTTTTCTCTGTTTTATTAATGATGTGCATTACTTTTAATTATAAAATAATGCTGTAATGGGACTTTTTTATTAGTTTTTCAAACATAAAACTAGACTTTTTTTCGACGTAGAGTACTATACTATGGCTTTTTTCGACATACTATACTATGACTTTTTGTTTTTTTACTATGACTTTTTCGACTACTATACTATGCTTTTTTCGACATACTATACTATGACTTTTTTTACCTTTTTCGACATACTATACTATGCTTTTCTTCGACATACTATA